>NC_058414.1:51061317-51254545 GCF_002201575.2 Neomonachus schauinslandi
TTCCTTCCTTCCTTCCTTCCTTCCTTCCTTCCTTCCTTCCTTCCTTCCTTCTTCCCTCCCTCCCTCCTTCTCCCTTTCTCCCTCCCTCTACCCCTTCCTTCCTTCCTTCCTTCCTTCCTTCCTTCCATCCATCCTTCCTTCCTTCCTTCCATCCTTCCTTCCATCCTTCCTTCCTTCCTTCCTTCCTTCCTTCCTTCCTTCCTTCCTTCCTGGATAATGAATATGAGAGTGTGTTCTGAAGATAGTACAAGCATTGCCGACATCACAGCAAACCCATGCAACCGCATCAGGGCTCAGGTGAATTAGGAGGAGCCAAAGTCCAAGTTGACAATTTCTCAGAGCTTGCTAATGTGACCTTTAACTTGTCCAGGTACTTGAAAAAAAGACACACTATTTCCTTACATTTTTTTTCTGAATGTTTTAATTTTGAACCAATTCTTTGTCTTGGTAATTATCTGCATATTTATTTTTAAACACAAATATTGATCTAAATAAAATCTTCAGAAGCATTTGAGCAGCAGGTAATTTCCCAGACCCATATGGTTACCATGTTAGGAAACTTTTTATTTATCACTTAGACAAACAAACATTCCTCATGAAAAAAAAATACTGAACACAGCATTTCCATTAGTCACAAATAATAAACCATGTAGTTTTACAAGATATCTAACACTTCTCAAAGTGAAAAGTTTTGCAGAGTTAATGTAAGATACTCCTGTTGAGCAATTCTTAAAATGCATAAGAATGTAAATGGTCTAAAATTGAAGTTAACCTCTTTTGACAATTCTATAATATCTACCATTACAGACTCAAAACAGGACCATGATTCCATATGAAAACTTGGCTAGTTTGGCCTTAAAAAAAATTAGGATAAAAAGCCATGCTGGATGCTCCCACATAGTATTTCATAAAAATATGATTTGATCTGATCGTCATAGTCTGGAACATATTTTTCTTGGTATTTGGCTTTTTTCCTCTCATGCCTGAAATAAATTTTCTGGAGTCTGTGTCTTTGCTACATACTATGTATTCAGAACAAAAATATCTTTCTTCTCTAGGGAGTGATTGAAGCAAACGCTTCTTTACATGGGATATTTTATTGCCTACACTTTTTCAGGTGCTTTTGCTTAGAAATATCATGTATTACATTTTTATTTCTTCTTATTTTTCTAAATGTACTAAAATCCTCCTCCTTTTCTTGTCTCTTACTAACTTTCTTAAGTCCTGTTCAACCTGCCACTTACACAAGTCTTAAATATATCTAGAATACTGCCACTTATCCCCTGTGGTCTTACTTTGTTTTTTATTTCCATCCACTATTTGTTGCTTTTCTTAGTACAGGGTCTTTGGAAATGCTCAACAAATATTTGTTGAAGGAATGAACAAATAAATATATGTATTGCATTTACCCAAAACTGTCTTGTGTTGTAGTTAAATTTTGCTCATATAAACTATAAGTTCCCTGAGGGCTATAATGTTGGGATATACTTCCTCTCCCTACCACAACTACGTGCACATATGTGTATGTGGTATGTGCATTGTGTGTGCACACACACACTCACATAGAGACACACACAAACAGGAGTTAGCTCATAATATTGCCACCATGGGTCGTAGATGTCAAAACATTTATATTGAATATGTAAATTAAGATAGGGTAGTGGCAAACCAAACATGGAATATATTGATACTACATCTTTTTTTTTTTAAAGATTTTATTTATTTATTTGAGTGAGAGAGAAAGAGAGAGCATGAGAGGGGGGAGGGTCAGAGGGAGAAGCAGACTCCCCACCGCACAGGGAGCCCGATGTGGGACTCGATCCCTGGTCTCCAGGATCATGACCTGAGCCGAAGGCAGTCGCCCAACCAACTGAGCCACCCAGGTGCCCCTTGATACTACATCTTAAATATGGTGCTATTCTTCATTCATTTGTTGAACAAATATTTATCAAGCCCTATAATATGCCACACACTGTTCTGTGAATATAGGCAGGTATTTTGAAGAGCTTTGCTAGAAGGGAAAACAGAGAAATGAGGAAGTTTCCATAGGGAGAATTTAGGCCTAGGAAAATTTTTTGTTTGCTTTTTTTATTTTATGAGATGGTCAGTATTACAGCCTATATATGTGTATGTGTGTTGTGAGGAAAAAATATATCCAACAATGAATAACCTCTGTTCCCTGCTCCTGAGATCACGGTGAGAAGTTGTGACTGGGTCTCTCTCTGTCTCTCTCACAGACACACACACACAGACACACACACACACACACACACACACACACTCCAGTGCAGATTAGTTTAGGATTCTTGAGATTGGCTTTAGATCTGGTAGAAAAATTTAATATTGGGAGAGGGTCTTAATTTTTAATTCCCTTCATCTCATTCCCTCTTCTGAGTGAAAAGCCTATTAATGTTTGTAGAGTACTCCTCCATTTTGTAAGTACTTTATAAAGGCCATTCTGTTCATTAGATGTTGTTCTAGGTGTAGAGAGACGTGAGTAGACGTGTCATATGCCTTCTTGGTATTTGTACTTTGTTCTTGGTTTATTCATTCCGATTTTCCATTGCACATCTGTGACACACTGATCTAAATAGTATAGGTTGAAATATCAGACTTAAAATGCAATCCTATTTCTATGGGATTAATTAAATTTCTATTTTTATGAATGCATTATAATGAACAAAATTTCTTTGTTATATTTCAGAGGCTGCCAAGAGCTTTTGGAGCATAGTTTAATTTTATTGAGAAAAATATTTTTAATTACTTACAATTTCTGTGATTATTAACTCCACTAATAACAAGTAAAACCTTTAAGATTTTCTTTTTAATGTGATATAGGGCTGTGAAATACTCTTTCCAAAATAAGGATCTGGGGAAAATAAAAACACTTTCACTCCGGTGAACATCCAAGTCTAGGACACACATTCATATCTCTTATTATCTGGGATAAATATCTGCATCACAATCCCAACTAACCACTGTATTCGCTATGTGACTTGTCAGGCAAAAATTACTAACTGTGTATTGTGTGTTTGATTGGCTTTTTTGTTGTCATTTCCACCTTAGCTTTTCACAAAAGATTCTTTTAAACTTGAAAACTGAACCACTTGGAATCCTTGGGGGAAAAGTGAAAGAGGGAGTTTTATGTGAATCTGTTCTACAATGACATACGCCCAGCATGGGGTGGAATGTGAAGAAGGGAAAAGGTTCAAGAAACCGAACAACTTTATTGAGCCTCCTGTGTGGTGTTGTTACAGTAGGACGTTATTATTTCCCTTGGAGTGGATCCCCAGAGGAGCAGATTCCATCTTAGTCAAATGTCCGAGTAAAAACACAATCACTTGATTCAAAGCACAGGCTTTCCTAGGAGGATCTGTCAGCTTGGATGGTTCACCCTTCTCTTGTCTCCCACTGATACAAAGGACCAACAGTTATTTATCGTTATATGAGACATTACAGTTTTTCTTCGTAATTAATCATGTGGCTTATTTGCTTGATTTCTGCAAACAAAACTGACAAAAAAGATCCCAGTGTAATATTTCCCATGTGTTTTAAGTTTATATTTTCACATCCATGAGTATTATCTAGTTTATTAAAATTGTGGTTAACTTATAAATATATGCAATTTAAGGAAATAATGACATCTTCCTGGGTTTGGGGGGATACTAATATTTGTTGAGGACCTACCACGTGTAGTGTATTGTTCCAGGTGTCAGAGGGGGGACAGTGATACTTTCCACATCAGTGTTGGGATCATGGAATTACAATTAAATTGGAGAAAGGAAACATGAACATACAGAGTTTACAGAATGCAAGAAAGAATGTTTCTTTGGAGGAAAGTTTTTGGGTTAATAGTTCGTGAGTTACTTATTTTCCTCCACATTCTCATTTAAAATGCTTACATGCCTCTTTTTTTTAAAGTTAAAATAGTAACAAGAAAAACTTGTGGTAACTTTTCAAGGGAACTTACCCAAGAAGATGAAATATTTTAACCTGGAAGATATGAGACATTTTAGTAATACAAAGTTCAATTTGAGAATAAAAATGTTAACTTCTAAAATTATTTTGTAATATTTTCGTACAATCTTAATTCTGAAGGAGCTGACCCACTATTGATCCAAGTCTTTTTAAAGAAGTGTGTAATGCCAGAGAAGAAAATTTTAGACACACCAGAGCATTTTTTTCTCACAAAGTTATGCACCAATAAAACAAAATTAGGATAAAAAAAACATTTTCTGATTTTAATTACAGCATTTTCCTGCCATACATGACTTGCATCATTATAGCTGGGGGGATGGCTCAGCCCCATGTCTTTAGTACCTAGACTCCGTGGAACCAGAGTTCTGAATCCTGCCAGACTGAACTCTACTCTTAATCCCTCTGAGGCAGATAAATTGAGTTCCACACAGTTTAGTTTGTGAGATCCCATTGGTTCTACAGTGTATTAGTGATTTCATGGATGTTGTAAAGACCACAGATCCACCCTGGTGTCCTTGGCCTGAACCTCAGTGTTTAAAGGCAGGGGAATACTAAGATCTCCAGTTAGTTACAGGGTGGTGTCGCACTTCTGTTGAAGATATGTTAAAATTCAGTGAAAGGGTAAAACCATGATGACATTGGCATTGTTTGGGTTTCCTTATTTGATCATGGGAAGAATGATGGTTAGTTCACTTATAGTAGACTGAAGGGCTGGGGGAGAATCTGAAGGTTTTCAGTGTCAGCAGCTTCAAGTCCTTTCCTGGCAAGTTCTTGGAAGTTATAGGTACTTCATCTTTCGGAAGTAGGAGGGAGGGAGAAAGAAGAAACATGAGTGAGCATCTATTTAATTTTTCCTGCAGTTTTGGTCCTCTGGAAAGTCCTCTTCCTACCTGTCAGCCAACTTCCAGACATACCCATATATTCCCTGAAGCCAGTCCACCATGCTAGCTTCTTCCCCCAGCTCTGAAGCAGGTCTTTGTTAAGTATCATTCTCTTAGGATTTATAGTATACTGTTATGCTTAGAAAATGGTCAGATTAGGTTAGAAAACCAGAGTTCAGGAAGCCCAACTCTTTTTCTGTTTCCAGAGGCATAATGGGTGGAGGTAATGTTATGTGAGGTCCTACCTAATCATAGGATTGTGTTTCCTTTATTCTAATTAAATCTCCCAACCTGTAGTAGTATCTCACGTAAAGTTACCCATTGAGATATATATGAGAGAGGACATACAATCACTACCCATCCTGAGATAATTGGCTTTAAACTGTGGTCCATGTATGAAGGGGATCCTTTCTTTGGTTATTGTTTTTTTGATCGATGTGTTATTTTAAGCCATGCAAGAGTCGAGTGAAACTAAATTCAGCATCCTTTACATTTCCTTCTCCAGGATGGAAATGAACGAAACATGGTTTCCACTTTCCGCTTTGATTCCCAAACCCAACATTAACATAGGACCAGTCCTTTAAAACAAGATGATAATATCACCCGCAGCAATCGTTTGCCGCTTGCTCATCTTTAATTGGTTGCATTAGATACATTACACTCTAACATAGTGATTTTCTACACTCCTTAGAACTGCTCCATATTACAACATATCCACCAAAACTATGTTGTTAGCCTTTTCCTGCCAATTCACCCCTTATGTTCTAGCCAAGCATATTTGTAATTAGAAAGCTATTGTTTCACACTCAGGTTTTATTTCAACTTCTCTTTATAAGTAATTTGACCCAGTTTTCACCTTAATGACTACTCTGTTTGGCTTCTCTCCCTTGTATCCATGGGGTGCACCTTCAAGCCTTTGCTCTCATTCTGCACTTTCCACTCCAGGGAACTGTGCTACCTTTGACAGTCAAATCTTTTTCCTTCAAATTCAATCCATGACAAATTCAATCCATAAAAAACCTTAACAGCTTCCCACTATGAGCAATGTCACAATGTCCCTTAATGAATATTTCTTTTATTGTCTTAATTATGTTAATTAATCACTTTAATCCAATGATCTATCTTAGACTTTATTTCTCCCTTAGTTCCTAATACAAAGTATTATATGCAAGATTTTTTGTATTTTTATATATTACATTATATATCTTTTATGTTATGTGTTCATAAAATTAGAAAATATTTAATTTTTTTCTTTTATTTGCAAACTCAAGCAAATGACACTTTTAAACTGTTTTTTGCCTTTCTTCAACTTGAAAAGTCATTTCTTTAAGATAAGAAGATAGATGTTAATTTAAAATCCTAGTTCAATAAATATTTTGTATTTCATAGGGTTAACTTTAAAAATATTTACTTTTTACAGAGTCTATGATCTCCTTATAGTTTTCTTGTAGTATCATTTTAAATAAAGCAGATATTTTGGGACACCTGGGTAGCTCAGTCGGTTGTGTTTGCCTTTGGTTCAGGTTAAGATCCCAGGGTCCTAAGATCCAGTCCCACATTGGGCTCCTTGCTCAGTGGGGAGTCTGCTTCTCCCTCTGCCTGCCGCTCCCCCTGCTTGTGCTCTCTCTCTGACAAATAAATAAATAAAATCTTTAAAATAAATAAATACAGCAGATATTTTAAGATGGCCAATCATCTCAAAATATTTAATTCTGAAGAATGAAAATGTTTTGAAACAATTAATTTGCTATACTTAGTAGTTAATATTATTAATGATATAATTAATATAATCAAATATTCGTAGCTTTAAGAATATTATAGGGAAATTTAAGATTTATTGGATATGTGTTTTGAACCCAACATTTCTAGAATTTGGAGGGCTTAAAAATCATTTCTACAAAGTGATTATATTTCATGTAATTATTATAAAGGAGGATTTGAGTTCATTTTAGGAATTGGCTAAGCAGCTGAATGGCTCTCTGGGCATATGGAAAATAAGAGGTCATGTTTAGGTAAAAATGAATATTTAAGAGAAGAGAAGAAGAAAAGCAGAGATACCAGAATACTCTTAAAGACTGCCTTTGAGACTCTATAGCCCCCAAGTAGTCTTTGAAAACTTGTTTTAGAGGTATTAATCTAATCTCATCTTATTTGTCAGATAAAGCAGAAAATTTTCCATCCTAGGGAAAATTTATTATTTCATCGATCCTTTTCACCACATATATTAATACAGCTATTTCCAGGAAAAATGATGAGCACACCAGCTCCTTCTCAGTGAGACATTCAGACTGTTTAATGGAGTAGCAAGACCATATCTTGTTTCCTGCAGGAAGACAAATTGCCATACTGTTTTTGGTTTTTTGTTTTTGGGTTTGTTTTTTGTTTTTTTTTTGTAATTAATTGTCCTGCTACAAATGAAGCTTAATAGAGAATTTGATGTTTAAAAAATACTTTCTGATTCTGAGTAGTTTTATTTTTATAATGTATGTATACATGAAATAGAATAATTGACTATATCTGAAGAGGGTCTTAATAGTTTTGATTTCCCTACAAATCAAAACCTCATTGAGATACCACCTCACACCAGTCAGAATGGCTAAAATTAACAAGTCAGGAAATGACAGAGGATGGCGAGGATGTGGAGAAAGGGGAACCCTCCTACACTGTTAGTGGGAATGCAAGCTGGTGCAGCCACTCTGGAAAGCAGTATGGAGGTTCCTCAAAAAGTTGAAAATACAGCTACCCTATGACCCAGCAATTGTACTACTGGGTATTTACCCCAAGGATACAAATGTAGTGATCCTAAGGGGCACATGCACCCCAATGTTTATAGCAGCAATGTCCACAATAGCCAAACTATGGAAGGAGCCAAATGTCCATCAACAGATGAATGGATAAAGAAGATGTGGTATATATATACAATGGAATATTATGCAGCCATCAAAAAACCTGAAATCTTGCCATTTGCAATGACGTGGTTGGAACTAGAGGGTGTTATGCTAAGCGAAATAAGTCAATCAGAGAAAGACAGGTATCATATGATCTCACTGATATGAGGAATTTGAGAAACAAGACAGAGGATCATAGGGGAAGGGAGGGAAAAATGAAACAAGATGAAACCAGAAAGGGAGAGAAAACATGCTGAAGTGGAGGGTGGTGGGAGGGATATGGTGGCTGGGTGATAGACATTGGGGAGGGTATGTCCTATGATGAGCACTGTGAATTATGTAAGACTGATGAATCACAGACCTGTACCCCTGAAACAAATAATACATCATATGTTAATAAAAAAATGGTTTAGATTTCTTTTTATGTGAGATTATATCCATAATGACTAAGGAATCCCATTACCATGCTCTGTATATACTATAAAAAAAGGATAACAAAGCAGAAAATTTTCCATCCTAGGGAAAATTTATTATTTCATCGATCCTTTTCACCACATATATTAATACAGCTATTTCCAGGAAAAATGATGAGCACACCAGCTCCTTCTCAGTGAGACATTCAGACTGTTTAATGGAGTAGCAAGACCATATCTTGTTTCCTGCAGGAAGACAAATTGCCATACTGTTTTTGGTTTTTTGTTTTTGGGTTTGTTTTTTGTTTTTTTTTTTTGTAATTAATTGTCCTGCTATCTGGATCAAACATTGTCTATGTTAGATATTTGAATTCCGTAGATTACATTAATGGTATCTGTGAAAGGGACATTAATGATTTGATATATCAGAATCTGTCAGAGGCTACTGTCCTATTATTCTGAATGAATTACCTAGGAAATGTATTTAAGAACAGCTCTATCTGCCCTTAGTGTGAGAGACCTTTCATTCAGCTCATTACCAGGCAGCAGTTTAGGGAGACATCATTCAAGATGATGATAATGGTTTGAATTATTTTGGCCCCCAAATAATAAGGTATCTCCTACAAGTGACCAAAATTTATAGCTGTGGCTTGCATAGTAGCTTAGCAGTTCACATATGGCTTATGTCAGTGGCAGAAACAACATTATTTTCTAAATCACATTGATTTGTTATGTGGTATTGAAAGATCTTAAACAGAATCAAGGCCTATAAATTGCAGAATGGAGTCCTCAAAACTTCTTATCTGTGTTTCAGTTCTGTCAAAATGAGCCCAAGAGCCAAGCATTCTATGTACACAATGCTACTAGTCAAAGAATAAGAACTGAGACCATTCAATTTCCTCTTTTTTTGGCAAAATGCCAGACTGACATTTTCCTTTCTGTTAGTTTTGGCAAGGAAGAAAGAGAGAGGAAACTTTACTGCTCAGTTACTGATGGTTTTTCTATTTTGTTTTTATTAAAAATGTTGAAACATGGACCCTTTGTCAAAATTATTTTATTATTGAAGGGTGGGTGGGGTGAATGAACTGGCAACTGCTCAGAAAACCATTAACAGTACTGATAATGGACAATCTTATTTTGGTTCCCCAACACAGAAGTGCTTAATTGCAATAAATTATGCTGCTGTCTGATGACTGATGTGCATGTTTAATGAATTGGTACAGACTTGGAGGTTAATCTGCTGGGGGAAGGGGGTAACAAACTTAGCCCATCTGATATTGCAGTGAAAACTATGATCTTTTAAAGTTACATGATGATATATTTTGGGCACGAAACTAAAAGAATGAGTTTTCATTGGCTATGGATTTGTTGGGTCTCCAAGACTAAAACACTGAAAAATCAACATCCCTAATGGTGACATTTGAATTAAATACAAAACCTAAGTACATCAGCAGTGGAATGCAACCCACCCAGACTGAGACTGGTGGCCATCAAAGAACTTATAGAAGATGCAGTGTGTTCTCAGAAAACAATTGCTCTTAAGCCAAGCCATCTTTACCTATGCAATGGATTATATTTTTATTCTCAAGTTATTTATATAACAAGAAAATAAATACTGCTTCTGCATAATTCTGTGATAAATACCCCATGAAGTTTGTAGAGAAATATGACTTTTTTAAGGAACCACAGGGAGAAAATGATTTTATAAACCTAAACATGAAACTGAGTATCAATTAGGAAAACACTAATAATGGATCTGCTGATGGTTATGGGGTCACAGCCAAGGTGAGTGAAGAAAAAAAAAATCAGTACAACTAAGCAACAAAACCCTTCAGTATGTGAAAAAGTTTGCAGATGGGGAAGCACAAGACACAATTACTTCTGTATTTTGTACCCAAGTGCTTAAAATTGTCAGTTGAAAATGATATTTAGACCAGGTAGAAAGTAAGATACAATGATTCATAGCAAGAACTTCTGTACTTTAATGTGTTAAGTGTTTGTTTTTCCTCATCTTGAAGTAAGTATCCTGACTTTGAGGAAATCAGACTAAAATATTTGGAAGCCACATCCCCTAGCCATGTTGCACTGAAAGAAAAAAAAAAAGAATTAACTAATTAAAAGGCTTAATCTGCTTAGAATTCCTATCTGGAGTTTCTTGTAGAGTCCTTTGCAGATGATTTAGTGAAAAATTGCTGAGAATTAAAGGTCCTTGAGAAAAGTTAAAATATGAAGTACTGTGTTTCCAAAAGAAGATAAGAACCACTCTTCCAGATAAATTAATCAAGAGGCCTGTTTTGGTAATAATTACTAAGTGACTATAATAGGTTGTAAAGAATAGAATTGTAATGAGAGGATTTGCCTAATTGGAGACATTGTGCAGACTCTTGTCAGATAGATGTCTTCATTTATTTTTATTAAGTGTTTTTTTTTGTATTTGCTGAACATACCTGTGTACATTCCATTTACATCTTTTACAAAACCTTACAAATGAAAACCTACAATGAAATGAAAGAAACTAATAACACAGTACTTCTTAAAGACCAGCATTAACAATTCCCAAGCTGCTGGAATTCTCTTTTTTTCTGCGCCCTCACATTGATGACATTGTGGTCATTTTTTATAATATTCAAAGATTAAAGAACATCCTTGTATGTTTGCCAGTTTCACTGATATGCTTAGTGCTCTCTCTCTCTGCCTCTCTTTTAAATATTTTCTTATTTATTTGAGAGAGAGAGAAAGCATGAGCTGGAAGGGCAGAGGGAGAGAGAATCTCAAGCAGACTCCACGCTAAGCATGGAGGCTGATGCAGGGCTCAATCTCATGACTCTGAGGTCATGACCTGAGCTGAAACTAATAGTCGGATGCTTAACTAACTGCGCCACCCAGGCACCCCGGCTTAGCTTTCTTTTTAAAGAAGCCAGAATATTAGAGGCTGTTTGGTTCAGATTTCACTCATGCAATCATTATTTAGTCCAGTAAATATAAATATGCAAATGTTCTTTTTTCAATTTTATCCCAGAAAAATATAAGGTGTAACATAAAATTTTGTCAAACTGCTTCCTATCTTGCTTTGATAAGTTGAATAAATAATGAGTTCTCTAACTTAACTACTCACATGCATTGTCTAAAATTGAGGAGAATTTGGTGATAGATACCCTAGAAAAAGGATTTGGCAGAGTAGTTGAAGCCATAGGTCCAACATTTCCTTCTTTGAAGAAAGAAAATTTCTAGCTATCTCCTTCTTTTGTGGGAGAGAAATTTGCAAGGAAGAATAAGAATGGCAGGGACCCCTTTTTATGTAATGGTTCAGGGCCAAATAACAAGTTGTTACAATAGCTCATTCCACCAATCTGTAATATTTTTCTGGGTAGGAGGACTCACCAAAGTGCCTTCTCATTTTTCACTGGGTCTATTCAACATTTAAAATTTTGCCTTTGAAATGTACTTTTCAATTTGTGTAAACAGATGCCCAGCATAAACTTAACATGTTAGATTTGATGACAAATTATATACAACAGTTTTAAGAGAATGGGTTTTTTTAGGGAGAGGTGTTTGTTTGTTTTATTTTTAACATCCAATCAAGATGTTTAATTTATGTAACAGGTAATATTGGTCAAAAAATTGAACTAGGATTATATTGGTTAAAAAAAAGTAGCCTGAAGAAAGCTATGGAGCATATAGAGAAAACTGGAAGTAGTCAAGAGACATATTCAACACACTGAACTGAATTTGGTATTTGCAAATCCTAAAGATTCTGTCTAAATTATACTTTCATCTTAGCCACCATGATATTTTGACTGGCTCTCTAGGGAGTGTGTTGTTGACCTGTAAAGACTTGAATGGACCATCCTTAAAAAGTTTAATGTTTCTTCACTGATTAGAGAATATCATGTTCCCTGCAAGCAGAAAATGAGTAACAATGTATAAAACAATATTCTGAAATAGGTTGAAACCAAAGTTCCCACATTCAATAACTAAAACAGAACTGCATGGAAATGGAAGATGTCATGGAGAGAACTTGAACAGGCTGTCTTTACATATGTATAGGGATTTCTTAAATTATTTGTGATGAGAGGAGAGAGTTGTTTTTGCTTCTTGAAGGAATGTACAGAATAAGGATGGTGATGAAAAGGGAAGGATGAAATATTGCTTGGGGACTGTCAAGATGATGATAGAATGATGGAGTAAGGAGGGTCATCGCGGTGTGCAAGAAGAGAAGAAAGAAAGTAAATACTATGGTAATGAATTCTTTCCCTCTCCTGGTGATACTCCTAAAGTTAGAAATAAAGAAAAGAAAAAATTCTTGTTAAAAACAATTTGGTCTATTTTTATTTTGGAAAGCAGTATTTGTTCAGATATGCATGCTGATAGCTTATAATCTTATACCTAAATGTTAATTTTCAAATGTTGAGTACTAATTGAGTACAGTATTTAAGGAACTCAAGATAAGTAGCTAATATTATTAATCTTTATGTTTTCCTGTTGTAATAGAGTTATGAACATACACGTGAACACATAATTCTCATTTTGTAGTAAGAAAGCTAGACTTAAAGAGGTGATATTTCCAAAGTGACATAACTAACTGACATCTGTTAAAACCAAATCTTTTGATTCTGGTATCAGTGCACTTTCTAATACACCACACTGTGAGTGAAAAGATACACTTATCCCATATTACTAGCGAAAAATTTAAGACTTAGTGATGTCCAAAGCTATAATGTCAGCAACAGAAGCAGGAATATCCATCACTCAAGCCACCAGATTGTTAGTCCCAGTATTGGATTAGCAATGCTGCATTTCCAAATTTGTACTTGTCAGTGATATGCATAATAGTGAACAGGATTCTTATGTGCTTCTAAATACACACAGCACATGCGCATGCACACACACAATCTCTCATGAAAGATGTAATATAAATTTTAAAGGAATTGTGTGTATTACTCTATACTTGAAAAAAAAAAAAGTTACCTGAGTAAATCAGAGTATGTTTATGGGCTGGAGAAGTGAATGGATTTGGGTGCAAATCCATTTTCAACCACTGACAGGTGTGACCTTGGGCAGGCTCTATAATTTAGTTTCCCTGTCTATAAACTTGGGATACTAATAGTACTCATTTCTTCTGGAGTGAAAAACTAAAGGAGATGGTGGGTGCATTTAAGTGCTGACCATAAAAAGCCCTAAAAAAAATGTTCACTATTATTAGCAACCTGAAAATATTCATCTATCTATGATAGAATCATCTATCAATTATTTTATATTTCCATCAGTTCACAGCAATGCATGGTATACCAAATAGTCCTGAATTTAGAAATATTTTATTTTTTAATGTATTTTAATTTTTAATTGTGGTAAAGTACACACAACATAAAATTTACCATCTTAATCATTTCTGAGTGTACACTTCAGTTGCATTAAATGCATTAACATTGTGGTACAAGAATAGCCACCATCCATCTCCAGAACTCTTCATTTTGCAAAACTAAAACTCAGTATCTTTTAAGTGATAACTCTCCATTTCCCCCCACTTCTCGAGCCCCTGAAAGCCACCATTCTATTTTCTGTCTCTATGAATTTGGCTACTCTAGATATCTCATATAGTGGAATCATACAGTATTTGTCTGTTACTGGATTATTTCACTTAGTATAATGTTCTCAAGGTCTGTTTATGTTATAGCATGTGTCAGAATTTCCTGCCTTTTTTAACTTGGAATAATAGTCCACTGCATAGAGAGAGAGAGAGTACATTTCATTTATCCATTTATCCAGCAATGTACTCTTGGGTGTTTTTCACCTTTTGGCTATTGTAATGTTGCTATGAATGTGCTTGTAGAAATATCTATACCCAGAAGTGGAATTTCTAGATCAAGATAATTCTGTTTAATTTTTTGAGGAACCACCATATTGTTTTCCATAGAAGCTGAACCATTTTACATTCCCACCAACAATGCACAAGGATTCCAAGTTTCTCAACATCATCATCAATATTTGTTATTTTCTGTTTTTTTTAATAGTAGCCATCCAAATGGGTGTGAAGTGGTTGAAATTTTTATTTTTGATGTCAAGTATCTTGAGGAACTGTTGACATTTGTTATAGAATGTGAATGCTCTACACACTAGGAGCTCTGTTATGATTGTGAGTTTGCAAAAGTCACAGCAAAAAAAAAAAAAGGAGATAATTCCAAATTCTTAAAAATTCACTGGCATTTGAATGACAACCATGGAATGAAATCACAAACTAGTACCTATAATTGTTATCCAAAATTGTTAGGTTTATACCAGTTATGCTGAATTCTAATTATTACTAAAAACTATCTAACAATCTGTAGTGATAAAGTGCAATTAATGTTGAGGAAATATTGAAGCTTGAGTTTGTGTGTTTTATAGATACTAATACTAGGTTGACTTTTTTTTTTTAGCCAAATATTAATAGATGTTATATTTTATAATGAGGTTGAATATAGCATTCTCACTATGAAACTGTATTTGATGATTTGTTTACAATGAGACCATAAATAATTGGAGGCTTAAGCAGCTCTTCATGGCCACCTCTAAAGAATTAGCACTCCATTTGCACACATGGTTAAATTCTTATGAATCTGAGAAGATATACTTTAAATTTCAGGTGCTTTTCATAACATCTGATTCCAGTGCAAGGCATGATGTCCTTCGTGTCAGATGTCTTGAAACATTTCGGGTAATGCTGGCAATTCCCAACAAGCTCACACGTCCACCTGGATGAAAGGCTACTGTCTCCTTTCTCGTCACATCCCAGAGCTCCTTCTTTTGTCCCAAAAAGGAGACCAAGTCTGGCTTTGATACAATGAGACATGGTCTTGAAATGTACTGAGTTGAAAATTCTCCTCCTGGATGAAAGGCTACTGTCTCCTTTCTCTTCACATCCTAGAGCTGCTTCTCTTGCTCCAAAAACATGATCAGGTCTGGCTTTGACAGAATGAGACCCAAGAAGAGGAGGTGTCCATAGTTCTTTAACATCACATCCCTGTACAGTTGCCGCTGAGTGTGGTTCAAGCATCCCCACTCCCCCTGAGAGAATTCTATGGCCACATCCGTGAATGTCAGCAGTCCCGGAGAACTGGTCATTTCTTCTTTCACCTCGACCTCTAGGTTTCTTTCTCACAAGATGTCTGTGGAGAAATCACAGCCGCATTAGGAGAAAAATCCCCTTAAAATCTGTAGGTTGACTTCTTAAGATTTTCACCATTCATTTTCTCCCCTAATAATGTGTTGTGCAGAGCCTAGAATATTCTACCCAGCACTGAAATACCAGAGTGGAAGATTTTTTTCCTACTTAATATAAATGTAAAACTTTGCACTTTTAAGAACTCAAAACCAAGTATTTCATTCTTTTGCTATTTATACTTATATGTATCTGCATATAAAACCTGAGCACTAAATAGTTCAGAGATATGCATTTTATTGGGCCGTGTGGGTAGCTCAGTCTGTTAAGCATCCGACTCTTGATTTCAGCTCAGGTCATGATCTCAGGGTCATGGTCTCAGGGTTGTGAGATGGAGCCCCGTGTTGGACTTCACACTGGGCATGGAGTCTGCTTAAGATTCTCTCTCTCTCCCTTTCCCTCTGTCCTGTCACACCGCCTCCCCCCACCCCACTCACACACACTCTGTCAGACAACAACAACAACAAATCTTCTAAAAAATAATAAAAAATTATGCATTTTATTACCAAATGAAGGTTAAAGCAGAAACATATTCATGAGTATCTGTTTTACTTAATTTTAGAGAAAAACAATGATGAATAAGTTGTACTATGGAATTTCATTAGGTAGTATCTATTTTCTCAACAGCAGTAATGAATGATAGAATGACCAAACCATTAATGCTCCCAGTGTGTTTATACTCTCTTTAAACAAATAGACACAAGGATAAAAAATGTTAAAGGAAATAAATAATTAAAAGTTAAAAACTATGAATGAAATGACAGAGTAAGTAAATTAGTTACGTTTATGGATAAGAAGACAGTATTGTCAAGATGTCAGTTCTTCTCAAACTTATCCATAGATTTAATGCAAAATGTCAGCAAGTTATTTCATGGATCTCAATATACTGATTCTCAAGTATACATGGACAGGCAAAAGAACTTAGCATAGCCAACAAAATATTGAAGGAGAAGAACAAAGTTGGAGGACTAACACTGCCTAACTTCAAAACTTAATATAAAGCTACAGTAAGGGGTGAATGAGTGGCTCAGTCAGTTAAGCCTCTGCCTTCAGGTCAGGTTATAATCTTGGGGTCCTGGGATCAAGCCCCACATTGGGTTCCTTGATCAGTGGGGAGTCTGCTTCTCCCTCTGTCTCTGCCCCTCCCCACTCCCCCCTGCTTGTGCTTGCTCTCTCTCAAATAAATAAATAAAATCTTAAAAAAAATAAAGCTACAGTAGTCAGGACAGAGTAGTATTGGCAAAGGAATAGACAAATAGACAATGGAATGGAATAGAGAGCCCATCACCAACTGATCTTTGACAAAAGAACAAACAAAGGCAGTACAGTGCAACAAAGATAGTTCTTTAAAAAAAAAAAACTGCTGGAACAACTAGACACCCACATGTAAAAAAATTAAGCTAGACACATACCTTATACCCCTCACAATAATTAATTCAAAATGAATCACAGATTTAAATATAAAATACAAAACTCTGAAACTCCTAGAAGATAACGTAACAGAAAACCTAGATGATCTTGAGTATGACAATGATTGGCTATAGCACCAAAGGCAAGATCAGTGAAAAAAATAATTGATAAGCTGGACTTCATTAATATCAACAACTTCTGCTCTGTGAAAGACAATGTCAAGAGAATGAGAAGACAAGCCACAGTCTGGCAGAAAATATTTGCAAACTACACATCTGATAAGGAACTGTTTTCCAAAATAGACACAGAACTGCTTTAAAAAAAAAGTATAAAAACTAGCCACCAAAGTTTATTTTGCTTTCCCTCAAATTTATCTAGTTATTAGCTGACATATATCATATGGTATTTTTAAGCCAATTAAGTAGATGGCTTTAGTCAGGGCTCATTGTAACACAGAAAACTTAAAAAAAATTTATTCTATTTATTGTGAAATTTGAATGTGAAAGAAGATATATTTTACCCTAAATTTTAGGATGTTTGGTCCATTTAGGATAGTTTGAAAGCCTTTTATCTTACACATTTTTGAATATGGAAATATGTGATGAGTTTATACCTTGACTAAGATTTATAGAGTAATCTGAAGGTTAATAATGCCAAAAATAATACTTTCTTCCTTTTTGTCTATTTGGAAATACCAAGAAAAAAGGTTTGGGGGAATCTTTTCTTTTTCTACACAGAAGAAGAAAAATGGGCACAGGCTTTAGTTTCAGACTCTTATTTTTGCTTGTAGGTTTTAGGATGTTTAAGTATAATTCATCATTTGTAAAAAGATAACTTAAGTATCATTGAATGAACTAAGTTTAACTAGAAATCTAAAGCACTGAGTATATAGAGAATGTGCTAAATATATTAGTTCAGGATTCCCCTATATGTACAATATATTCAGAAGAGATTGCTTAAGTATGGGCAGAGAGAAACTTTGTGTATGTTTAACTTTGTTTTAAATTGAGTCTCTACCCACTTTATTTATACATGAGCATCATCTAAATTCACATTGTTTGTTATTGGTATTAAAACTTATCAATTTTATTTCAACTCAAAATTATCAAAGTAGATAATTTCTCTGTCAGGAGCTTGGTAGAATTACCTTTGAGTGAAGACTTAGATTTTCTAGGGATTTTTTTTCCTCTTTGGTTACATTAAATGGAGTTGACAACTGCCACAAAAGAAAGTATTGTTCAGAAAGCTACAGCTGGGATTGTTGATGATATTATGAGGCCTTCAGCAGGCTGAGTTGAGAAAAAGAAAGGCTGTTAAGGCTCCTATCCCAGATGGAATTTAGAGGCTCCCAGTGAGGAGAAAATTTAGAGTTCACCAAAACCATGTATGTACGGAAAGTGATACCTTTAGATACAGATAAGGAAAAATCTTGACTTTGTACATAATCACAGAGAATAATTTTAATGAAATAGGTCATTTTTTCTTAAAGAAGTCTTACAGAATGTTTCCATTTGATCTCGTTAATTTTGCCAGAAATAGAACCATATTCCAATGGATTATTGGGTATGAATCATCTTACTAATAATTTTGATCCCTAATTATGTTGAAGTTTGAGTGAGGGACAGAAAACAAGGACATGCAAGCACAGTTGCTTTCAGATTTTATGTTATTTTAAATATTTATTTATTTATTTACTGCTTTCAGATTTTAGAAGTAGGAGAAGGTAGAGGGAGAAATTTACCCAGAAACAAATTTATGTTGGATTGCTAGTTTATACAAATTTATATGGATTTATAAGATTTATAAGTTGTCATCTTTATAGATTATAATAACTATAAATAATGACATTTTCAAATACAATATCTGAAATAAGTTAGAGAAAAATCTGGTATTGTTTGCTCTAAAATTTTTATGTGAGATATTGTCAGATGCGAAATTTCTTATTCTTGCTTTCCTTTTCCTCTCATGTAATTAAAAGAACAATGGATTGGGACACAGAATTACTAAAACTTTAAACTGTTTTCACCTGGACAAGGAATTTAAAAAGTCTTTCATGCTTTAATTTATTCATCTTAGAAAGGAGTTTGTAGGACTAGATCATATTTAAGGACTTCAGGCAATAATCCAGATCCTTATATCCTCCCAAACATAAATGAGGTGGTTTCTGATGTTTGACTGTATTAATCTGTTGATGATCATTTCAGTATCTTTTCCCTGATTACACTAATTAGTTTCCCTTTTTAAAAAATATTTTTCTATTCTAATAAACTCTTTGAATTAATAGGTTATATATTTTAATATTTATTATAAAATTTGCCTGTAATATGTGCTCAAAATTGTTTGAAGCAATAGATAAGAATTATTAATTGAACACCTACTATTTACCATACCATACCATGTAAGTACCATTTAGTACTTACAACATGTGAGCAGTTAAATAAATGCTGTGGGGGAGCAAAGATGTTTATAACACAGTCTGTGATCTCTGAAAGGAAGAGAAAATAATATGATTTAATCATTTTCCATGTGTCATTTTAAATGGTATTTTATAAATTTATGATAACTTTCGGTTTGCAGAAGTTCAAGAAACATTTTGAATAGATCACTGTGCATTATTTATAGAGAAGGAAGCTAATGTAGTTAAATAGCTTACTAAAGGCCACATGGTTCAAGAATTGCAGAACTAGAACACGGACCCAACATGCCTTCTGAACCCAAAGCGTGTGTGCTTTTCCATAGTGAAATAGCATTTATATGAGAAACTCAGTGTAAGACAGTTCATGATGTATACCATAATGGCATCAAAATCGATGTGAAATACCAGTGCATAGAGGAAAGGAAACGATTTCTGGTTTGGAAGATTAGGAAAACTTCATGGAGGAAGGATCTTTTGTTAGTTCATGAAGAATGGTTAACCTCTGAGAGAGATGAATAAGGGAATTCTAGATACTAGTAATAATTCATCAAAATCATGGAGGCAGGGAGTGTTTAAGGAATGGTGAGAAGTTCAGTTGCCAGAGCTGAGAGATGTTGAGGAATTAATTAGACAGCATGTTAGTAAGTGAGGTTGCAGTCCTATCTTTGAGATGCCCTGAGGCTAATGATCTACTTAATCTAAAAGAAAATTAAGCACTGGAAATTTTCATCCTTACAAAGATTAAACTGGTCCTTATGTGCAGGATGGTGTTACAAGGATAAAACATAAGAGGCAGGGAGGCCAGCAAGGAGGCCAAGAAAGAGGAGACAAGTGCTGGAACTAGGCAATGCCAAAGAAGCACTTCTCTCCTCTGGATGACTCCCAATTCACAAACTGGTGGGGCTGATTTCCCTCTTTCACTCCTTCTTTATCAATTTTCAGTAGACCATCAAAATACTCTTAAAATTTAAATACAATCATGCCATTCCTTTGCATAAAATTCTCCATTGGCTTTCCTTGGCACTTAGAATACAATTCTAACTTCTTTTTTAAAGTTTTTATTTAAATTCCAGTTAGTTAACATACAGTGTAATATTAGTCTTAGTTTTGAGTGTACAGTATAGTGATTCAACACTTCCATACAATACCCAGTGCTCATCACAGGTGCCCTCCTTAAGTCCCATCACCTATTTAACCCGTCCCCCCATCCACCTCTCCACTGGTAACCATCAGTTTGTTCTCTATAGTTAAGAGTCTGTTTCTTGGTTTACCTTTCTCTTTCTTTTTTCCCCCCTTTGCTTGTTTGTTTTGTTTCTTAAATTCCAGTTGTAAGTGAAATCATATGGTATTTCTTTTTCTCTGAGTATTTCACTTAGCATAATGCACTCTAGTTCCATCCATGTTGTCGCAAATGGCAAGATTTCATTATTTTTTGTGGCTGAGTAATATTCCATTACATATATAAGTATATGTATATATATATGTACATATATATATATATATACACATATATATATATATGTACATATATATATATATATATATGTATATATACACCACACCTTCTTTTTTTTCCCCTCAGATCTAGGGTCAGGGTTAGGGTTAGAGCCAGGGTGAGGGTATGTGCCTGGTATCCTGCAGTTCAGAGACCTCTACAGAAGGGTTAGGTTATGGTTAGATTTAGGGTTAGTGTTAGGGCCTATGGGTTAGGGTTAGGTCTACTGTTAAGGTTAGGTTTAGGGTATGTACCTGGCATCCTGCAGTTCATAGACCTTTCCAGAGAATAAAACCCCAGACTTCTGTTGGGGTGCGAATATATACGGCAGCCATCTCACCAAGTGTTACAAAGACTGTATAGTTGGGTTCCACCCAGCTCTCCTACATATCTCATGGTGCACTCACCCTGGCTCACTTCTTTTCAGCCAAACAGGTGTTTCTCTTTATCAGTCTTTCTGCTTTAGGGTCTTTATAAATGATTCTTGGATATTTTGTAAATGCTTTGTTACTTCTTGGAATTTGCTCCCCTTTCTTGCAGTGTTCTCCCCTTATTTATATTAAGGTCTCAGCCCACATATCACTTTCTTAGGAAGATGTTTACTGATTAAATATATTGTGGGGTTTTTTTTAAATCCCAGTCTCTTGTTTGCTTTCCTTCATATAATATCACATTTGTCATTGTTTTATTTGTTTGCTTACATTATGTGTCTTCTCCTTAGAAACTGCAGTTGGCCATATTGATAGCCCACAAAGAAAGACACTGACTTAATAGCAAAGCTGAAAAAGAATTATAGAGCTAAGAAAACATGGTGAATATACACGTCTTTCATTTTGCTAAAACAATAGTAAATATTATTTTTTAAAAATTACATGTTTTCTTTGTGATTGTTGATACTCTGTCCATTCTGTTTTTCTGTGAACTGCTGTGACATGAAATACATGTGAGTTAGCAGAAAGAGTATGCTTCTCCCAGAAATGTGCATGAAGCATTCAAGAGTATGTCCCCAAGATTTAACAACTCTGCAAACCTAAATAAGGGACTGCTTCCCTAGTATAAGACACAAACACAACTATTTTATTTTATTTTTATTTTTGTGCAACAAAAATGATTCTAACACCTCTGAACTAGACGTTCTGAATGGAGTAAAGTTTCCTCCGTTGCCAGCAAGGCTTCAAGTTCTTTCCTTTTCTTTGCCAATGACAGTATTCTTCATTGTTGAGCTCTTTTGGGGTATCTTTCTGACAAGGTTTCCTTTATAACAAATGCACATGCACACACATACTCAAGTGTTCATGAGACCTGTGCACTTGACTCCAATTGACAATAGAGTCACAAGCAGATGCTACACCAATCTTAACTGTAGCGGACTGTTACATTATGTCATAATTAAATTTACTCTTAATTTTTCTCTAATATATGTTAGTATTTGTAAAAGTCACAAGTCTTACATCTTAGGGTGTTGTTGCTATCACTTTTATAAAGTCTGTAAGCTTATACATAAGGACCACTGCTAATACCTGATTAATCTCTCTATGTGTTAACATTTTCAGCATAGCATACCCATTTTCTGTATAACTGTTTGGTTTTCTCCTTGTGGTTTGGAATAACTAGGCTTCAAATTATCCTACAAGTTATTTTTAAATTATACTTCGAATATTTTCCAAAAAGTTATTTGAATATTATCTTCCAGCTGAAATTTTAAAATCTTTCTGTATTGGCCAAGGGATAACCATATATATTTAGCTTGTAAATAACATATTTATTGGCTATTATTACATTAAATTTATCTTCATTATTCTCTTAGACTCTAGAGTGACCTACTCATGAATTAAATCACTAAACCTAACTCTTAAGATTCCCTCTTGTGTTTTATTTCTGTCATAATTACTATGGGACCAAGAAAGGCACATGGACTATCTCATGTTTTTTCAGGGCAATGTAGAAGCAATCTATTCTGTGCCTCTTGAAGAAACAGATTTTTACTATGAGGAGTGTCCTGAGTGATGGTATTTTTAATTCAAAATCTTGACTCCTTTTGGGACAGGAATGATAAGATATCCTAAAACATACATTATCTTGTTTTTTTAAATTTAATGACACAGTTAGTGACCTTGATTGACTAGAAATTTATTCAAAATTATAAAAATAGAGTGAAAAAAACCATTAGTGTTATCAAATTTCAGCTTAGGTCCAAGACTGGCTTGACCAGTATAATAAAGTTCTTACTGTCTTCAGAACATCAGAGAACTTACTATCCGTGGTTTGGTCTTTGAAGTCACCATGACACCATTGCCTCTGATAAAAGAGTTTATTTATAACTTGCTCAGCTTATGTCCTTTCCCACTGAATCAGCAGGCTCTCTAAGGTTTGGGGATATAATTTCAAGGACTGTTAAACCTCTGTCAAAGTTTGGTTGGCCCCCTGAGGGGCCCTGTGTTTCAACATTCTCTTTGCTAAGACAAGACTTCTCAAGAAAGTGCTCAGAAAACTGACAGCTTCAAGTACCAGAGGTTTTGTAACTTGAAGTGGCATTTAATCTGAAAAATAACATTAGCAAATCAGCATATAATTGGCTTTCTATTTCCTTTTCCCACCCCTCATTATTTTTTCTTTTTGGCTAGGCTGAGATGCAAGTCAAAATTATACTTGATACAGCAATTTCCTAATATCTTCAGAAGGATATTCCTATACACACAATTAAATAGATGTAATGTCATTATCTTCAGAAAGTAGAAAGATGTACATTTTAATAGGGACCGTTTATATTTCTAGTGTACCTTTTGCATTGTCTTTTTTATTATTCATGTATCCACTGAAGTTTAAGGGGACTCTGCCAACAACTAAACTCTGTGAACAAATTTAGCAAAATATGTAAAAAAAGGAAAATCCTCATACAACCCTTTCACTTCTGTATTTAATTGCTCTTGGGTCCCTCATCATTTTTCAAGTTGCCCTGCTTCTCAGCTCTTGTATTCCGCATTATACTATCTCCACATTTTAGACCTTTCAAGCTAATGGGTGAATGGGATATACCCTAGAGGCTTCTATGAGATCAGGACCCTCCTGACACCTTCTTAGATTATCATTCTCCATAACTTGACTTCTAGCATCCTTTGTTAATACCCTTTCTCTCTCTCTTTTTTTCCACAAAGCAAGGTTTTATTAAATAGCATCCCAGTAAATAATCTGTCCTTTTCTTAGTTTAACTTGAATTTGTTTCACAGTGCTTTGGCTAACATTCAGTACTGTCTGTATAAAATATATCCACACAGTAACGTTTCCATAGAATTCTCTGTGTGATAGTGTTTCATTCCAGTATGACAGCACTGTTCTGCTCCTCGTACTGTTGAGATCAAATAAAGCTAAGGGAGATATTGGCCTTGCTTGAGGTGACTCATGTTGATGAGAGAATAGGAACTGGACCCTGGACTCTGATTCTCTTCTTCAGCTTAGTTCTGAGAGCCTTCCCTCTTTGCCACCGATCATTTTTTCTTAAGTAGTAGCCATCAGATTGTGTTGATTCACAACTTTTTGATCAGATCCCCAAGGACCTATTGATGTCTACATAAATACAAACTAAGCTTAGTTTCTACTCTTTGTGCTGTGTTCTACTGTTTCACAGGCTTTAGAGTATAATCCAAGTTCTCTATTTAATACCTTGTGACTTTAAGCAAGTTCTCTAACCCCTCCAAGACTCAGTTTTCTCAGGTGTTAATGGAGATCATAATAACTTCATCATAAGGGCTGTTAATAATTTTTGTGAAATATTTCATATGAAGTGGTCAACACTCAATGAATGGTGGCTATTATTGTTAGTAACAGTTATAAATCTTGCTCTTAATCACATTGTATTTCAATTGGTAAAATAAGAATTATCTATATGACTTAAGAAATAATGTTACCAATTATTAAACATTTACTGCCTGTTCTAGATATTGGGATAAGCATTGCACAAATACCTAATTTAGTTATGATAATAAATCTATAAGAAGACATTTTTTTTAGCACCTTTTTTTGGATGATGAAACTGATGCTTCAAGAGGGTAAATTTCTTGCTTCAAAGTATCAAATGTTAAGCAGAGCCAGGATTAAAATCTCTGCATTTGACCCCAACGACTGTGCTCTTCCCTGCTATCTGATATGAATGCTAGGTGACATAGCACAAAAGGTTTACCAGAGGTTGAAAGAATTTGGAAGAAATGAATGACTGATACTGGTTTGGAAAGTTCACAGAAGAGTTAAGCTTTCAGTTGAATCTTGAAGGCAATGAGGCAGTGAGTACTGAATGTTAGCCATAACATTGTAAGGGGAAAGATTATCCTATTTAGCTGCATACTTTCTTTAATTAATTAATTAATTAATTTTAAAATTAACATATAATATATTATTTGTTTCAGGGGTACAGGTCTGTGATTCATTGGTCTTATATAATACCCAGTGCTCATTACATACCCTCCCCAATGTCCATCACCTAGCTACCCCATCCCCCAACCGCCCTCCCCTCCAGCAACCCTCAGTTTGTTTCCTAAGATTAAGAGTCTCTTATGGTTTGTCTCCCTCTCTGGTTTCATCTTGTTTCATTTTTGTCCTCTCTTTTGTCATTTTCATTTGTTCTCTCTTCCCCTATGATTCTCTGCCTTGTTTCTCAAATTCCACATATCAGTGAGATCATATGATAATTGTCTTTCTCTGATTGGCTTAATTTCACTTAGTGTAATACCCTCTAGTTCCATCCACGTCATTGCAAATGGCAAGATTTCACTTTTGAAGGCTGTGTAATATTCCACTGTATATATACACCACATCTTTATCCATTCATGTGTTGATGGACATCTGGGCTCTTTCCATAGTTTGGCTATTGTGGACATTGCTGCTATAAACATTGGGGTATAGGTGCCCCTTCAGATCGCTACATTTGTATCTTTGTGGTAAATACCCAGTAGTGCCATTGCTGGGTGGTAGGGCAGCTCTATTTTCAACTTTTTGAGGAACCTCCCCACTGTTTTCCCCACTGTTTTCCAGAGTGGCTGCACCAGCCTGCATTTTACCAACAGTTTGGGAGGGTTCCCCTT
This sequence comes from Neomonachus schauinslandi, assembly GCF_002201575.2. NCBI lineage: Eukaryota > Metazoa > Chordata > Mammalia > Carnivora > Phocidae > Neomonachus > Neomonachus schauinslandi. The sequence goes on from NC_058414.1 coordinate 51,087,072, forward strand.
TCTCCACATCCTTGCCAACATCTGTCTTTTCCTGACTTGTTAATTTTAGCCATTCTGACTAGTGTGAGGTGGTATCTCATTGTGGTTTTGATTTGTTTTTCCCTGATGCCAAGTGATGTGGAACACTTTTTCATGTGTCTGTTAGCCATTTGGATGTCTTCTTTGGAGAAAAGTCTGCTCATGTTTTCTGCCCATTTCTTTTCTTTCTTTTTCCCCCATTTCTTGATTGGATTATTTGTTTTTTGGGTGTTGAGTTTGTTAAGTTCTTTATAGATTTTGGATACTAGTCCTTTATCTGATACGTCATTCGCAAATATCTTCTCCTGTTCTGTCAGTTGTCTTTTGGTTTTATTGACTGTTTCCTTTGCCGTGCAAAAGCTTTTTATCTTGATGAAGTCCCAATAGTTCATTTTTGCTTTTGTTTCCCTTGCCTTTGGAGACGTGTCTAGCAAGAAGTTGCTGTGGCCAAGGTGGAAGAGGTTGCTGCCTGTGTTCTCCTCAAGGATTTTGATGGAGTCCTGTCTCACATTTAGGTCTTTTATCCATTTTGAGTCTATTTTTGTGTATGGTGTAAGGAAATGGTCTACTTTCATTCTTCTGCATGTGGCTGTCCAATATTCCCAACACCATTTGTTGATTAGTTGATCATAGAGTTGAGGGTCCATTTCTGGGTTTCCTACTCTGTTCCATTGATCTATGTCTCTGTTTTTGTGCCTGTACCATGCTGTCTTGGTGATTACAGCTTGAAGTCCAGAATTGTGATGCCACCAGCTTTGGTTTTCTTTTTCAACAATCCTTTGGCTCTCCAGGTCTTTTCTGGTTCCATACAAATTTTAGGATTATTTGTTCCAGTTCTGTGAAAAAACTTGATGGTATTTTGATAGGGGTTGCTTTGAATGTGTAGATTGCTCTAGGTAGCATAGACATTTTAACAATATTTTTTCTTGCAATCTGTGAGTATGGACTCTTTTTCCATTTCTTTGTGTCTTCCTCAGTTTCTTTCATGACTATGCTGTAGTTTTCTAAGTACAGATCCTTTGCCTGTTTGGTTAGATTTATTCCTAGGTACCTTATGGTTTTGGGTGCAATTGTAAATGGGATCAACTCCTTAATTTCTCTTTCTTCTGTCTTGTTGGTGTATAGAAATGCAACTGATTTCTGTGCATTGATTTTATATCCTGCCACTTTACTGCATTCTTGAATGAGTTCTAGCAATTTTGGGGTGGAGTCTTTTGGGTTTTCCACATAGAATATCATGTCATCTGCAAAGAGTGAGAGTTTGACTTTTTTGCCCATTTGGATGCCTTTTATTCCTTTTTGTTGTCTGATTGCTGAGGCTGGGACTTCTACTACTATGTTGAATAGCAGTGGTGATAGTGGACATCCCTGCCGTGTTCCTGACCTTAGGGGACAAGCTCTCAGTTTTTCCCCATTGAGAATGATATTTGCTGTGGGATTTTCATATATGGCTTTTATGATATTGAGGTAGGTTCCCTCTATCCCTACACTCTGAAGAATTTTAATCAAGAAAGTGTGCTTTACTTTGTCAGATGCTTTTTCTGCATCTATTGAGAGGATCATATGGTTCTTGTCCTTTCTTTTATTTATGTAGTGTATCACATTGATTGATTTGCGGATGTTGAACCAACCTTGCAGCCCAGGAATAAATCCCACTTGGTCATGGTGAATAATCCTTTTAATGTACTGTTGGATTCTATTGGCTAGTATTTGGTGAGACTTTCCACATCCATGTTCATCAGGGATATTGGTCTGTAATTCTCCTTTTGGTGGGGCACTGCACACTTTCTTAACAATAAGATATTTGAATCTAAATATATTAATTTAGAGATTCCACTTACAAAATCAATCACAAATGCCTAGATCTGAAAATAAAGATCTTATTTGGTCAGGCTAGTGACCACCAAAATATCTGGCATTTTCAGTGTTCTGCTTCATTATTTAAAATTATTAGATCTTCAGTCAATTAAAAAAACTTATGAGGGCAATGGAGAGTATGGTCCCTTTTATTTTAATTATTTAAGATGAACATATTGCCAAGAGTTTTGATTTTCCTGTGCCTATCTTTCTCCTGTTAATTTTGAGTTCCTTGGCACAGTACTGGACTTCTCTATTAACTTCCTCTACTCTCATTTTTCAGGGAAGTCATCTCTACATATAGTTTACATTTTGCTGTATATTTGCCAAACAGTATATTTCCTTTGTATTTTAACCTTGTATTCTATAACCTTGATGTAATTGCTTATGAGTTCCCGGAGATTTATTATAGATTTTTTTCGGATTTCTACCTAAAGGACCAAATGATCGTGTCATCTGTGAACAAAGACAGTTTTATTTCTTCCTTCCCTTTTATTTCCTTTCCCTTTTTATGGTATTATCTAAAACTTCCAGTACAATGTTGAAAAGCAATGGTGAGAGGGGCCGTGCTTGTCTTGTTCTTGATCTTAGCAGAAAAGCTTTGAGTTTTTCACCATTAAGTATAATTTTCTTGTAGATAGGCTTTATCAAGTTGAGGACATGCCCCACTATTTCTTGTTTGCTGAGAGTTTTTATCATGAATGAGTGTAGGATTTTGTCAGATGCTTTTTCTGCATCTATTGATATGGTCATGTGATTATTTCTTTTTTAAGCTATTAATGTGATGGATTATATTAATTGATTTTTGAGTGTTGAACCAAGCTTGCATACCTGAGATAAATCTCACTTGTTTGTGGTATATGATTTTTTTTTTTTGCCTAAAGAGTTTTTATTTTTTTGTGTATATGTATTTTATTATTTTTTTAAATTTAAATTCAATTAATTAACATATAATGTATTGTTTCAGGGGTGCAGGTCTATGATAATGAGCACCCAGTGCTCATTAAAACACATACCTTCCCCAGTGTACATTACCCAGTTACCCCATCTCTGGTGCTCTGTTGTTGGGTGCATACATATTAAGAATTGTTATGTATTCTTGGAGTATCTATCCCTTTATCATTACATAGTGCCTCTCTTTATATTTGTTAACTTTCCTTGCTTTGAAGTCTGCTATTTATGCTTTTTTTTAAAATTAATGTTACTGTGGTATATCTTTCTCTATCCCTTTACTTTTAATGTGTATGTATCTTTATATTTCAACTGGGTTTCTTGTAGGTACATATAGTTGGGTCTTGTTTTTTGATGGAGATGGTCTGTCTTTTAATGGTGTATTTAGATCACTGATGTTTAAGGTAACTATTGATATAGTTAGATTAATATCCACCATATTTGTTACTATTTTCTATTTGTTGCCCTTGTTTTTGTTCCTATTTTGTCTTCCACACTTTTTCTGCTTTTTGTGGTTTTTATTGAGCATTTTGTATGATTTCATTTAACCTACTTTCTTTTATAAAAGATTGTATTTGTTTGTTTGTTTTTAGGGAGAGGGAGTGAGAGAGAGAGACAGAGAGCTTGCACATGAGCAGGGGTTAAGGGTAGAGAGGGAGGGAAAGGGACAAGCAGACTCCTTACTGAGCATGGCGCCAAATTGGGGCTTGATCTCACCTCCTTGAGATCATGACCTGAGCCAAAATCAAGAGTCAGATGCTTAACCAACTGAAACACCCAGGTGCTTCATCATTTAATCTTTCTTAGTTCATCAATTACCCTTCCTTTTTTTTTTTTTTTTAACTTTTTTCAGTGGTTGCTCTAGAGTTTGCAGCATACATTTATGGCTAATCTAAGTCTACTTTCAAATAATGGGTAGCACAAGTACCTTATAACAACAAATTATTCCTAATTTTCCCTTTCATCTCTTGTATCATTATTGTCATTCATTTTACTTATATGTAGCATACACACACACAGACACACACACACATATATTATTGCTATTATTATTTTGAGCAAACTATTATCTGTTAGATCAATCAAGGATAAGAAAATAAAATTTTGTAGTTTACTTATTATCTGATGCTTCTTTTCTTTATTTAGATCTGAGTCTCTGACCTATATCATTTTTTTCTCTCAGAAAAACTTTTAATATTTCTTGCAAAGCAAGTCTACTAGCAATAATTGCTCTCAGTTTTTGTTTGGAAAGTAAATTTTTTTCACTCATCCCTAGTTTTATCTCTATCTATCCATATCTCTATCATTTTCTCCCCTAAAAAGGCCCTTCACATGCTGCTCTATCAGACTCTAACTGTCCCTTAATTCAAAAACCAGTATGAAACTTTGACAAAACCCTCTCTGACTTCTCTCTTTATACTGTTTATGCAATTATTCTAGTAATTCTTAAGAAATGGGCCATGAATGTGTTATAAGTTCAATTCTTTTGTTCTTTGTATTTTAAATAAGTTTTTTTGTCTCCTTCCTTTGATTTCTAGACTTTCTTTACATCATGATGTCCCCAAATGTATTGACTAATGTTCATTCTCACTTTATGATTGCTTTAATGTTATTAACCTATGACTGCTCTCAAATAGTGTGCGGCCACCATCTATTTATGAGGTGCCTTTAAATCATGTGCCCTTGGGCTCTAGGCTCAAAGAGAAAAATACATATAACTCTGTTGATTTTTTTTTGACTGGCATAGGAGTGTCTACAATTTTTATTTTGAAAAAATGATAATGTGTCACCATAGTAGTCTTGCTTGATTTTTATGGGGGGAAAAAAAAAAAAACTACTCTCAATATGTGCTTATACCAGTTAATAGTTTAGGTAGCGAAAGTTTTATAAATCAGTTTTATGTTTGATCAGGAAAAAAGTCAATAGTTTTGAAATCTAACTTTAAAGCTCATTTTTAAAAAGTTTGCTAAAAATTATTTCGTGTCTTCGGAATGTTAAATGGAACAGTTCTCTTGAGGCCTGGGCTAATTTCCGATTGTACACAGGGCCTGTGGATTTTGAAGCTGACTTTTTGGGTCATCCAATTGGCATGTCCCATGATAACATTTGAAGAATGCCTGAAAGCTGTGCATAGATAGATCTGCCAGATTTCCAGTTCTGAAACACCTTTTGTAACAAGGCATGTCACAGTATTTTTGTTACAGCATGTAATTTGCCCAATATGTTTCAAAATTAGCTTAAATTTTATGAATCTCTCGATACTCTTTTCTTATTATTTTGTTGGCTGAAACAGAAATCTTTTCAAACATACGCAGGAATAAAATGACCCTGCCCAATCATAATCATTTCTGCTTGTGGCCAAATGACAATTACTAGAATGGAAAATAATTTAACAAGGAAAAGTGCTATAGACCAGAATCAATGGGGATTTAATTCTTGCTATTGACTATCCAAAAATCTTTTATTTTTTTTCTTTTGCACATATTATTGCTTGCACGCATTTCTATACAGCAGTTACACCTTTGCTCCAAAAATCTTCAAGAAAAAGGAATTAATTTGTTCATGAGTTATTGTTCCTAATATGGATGAGGCACCATGCAAGATACCACAGTTATAGAAGTGAATAAATCAGACATCATAACCTTCATAATGGACCATGTTAGACTAAATGAAAGAGAGAAAAAAAAGTGTGTGAAGAGTTTAAATTTTGATTATAAAGGAAAACAATATATGTGTATTTATGTGTGATCTCGTCACTTATTTCAGATTAAAAATTATATTAAACTTTAAAACATATGGAAATAAGTAGTATGTTTCATATTTCTCTGTTTTTTCTTCCAGTTTTTCATTCCTTCTCTGTTCTAGTTCTAGTCATATTTGTAGTTCTTATCTGTTCATTCATTTATCCGTAGACTGTATATTTATTTTTTACTAAGTTTTAAGAAGATGCTGATAGTAATTTTTCTAATGAGTACAGATCTTAATAGAAAAGAACACTAACGTATGCCAGAATATACCCTCAGTTAAGAGGCTATATGTGCTACGTGCTAAGTGTTTAGGCATTTACCAGGTGGGATTCCTGATTGTTTCAAATTAAGGCCCCAGATTTCTAATTGCTATGACATGTGCACTATAATCATCTAGTGTTTTACAGCTTTGCTGCATTGTGGTGCTTTCTAAACTCTCTCCTTGGCTGTGCTGAACTACTTTCCCACAGTATTCTTTTCTGTATGTTACCAGTTAGCATGAGTCATGTGAACCCTAGTCATCTCCTTCCCTCTGGCTGATGGGATACCAATCTCTAGACTTCTCAATGAGGTCTTCCTGGACAGTCTAGTTCCTAGCCAGCAACCTCCTGGTCACAGATACTTGAGTAGGCCCCTAAAGAACAGGAGAGGCAGCTCAAACTAACCTACAGCTTTATGAACTAAAAAAACATGTTTAAAAAAATGTTTTTTATTTAAGCCATGAAATTTGAGGTAGTTTGTTATCCAGGAATAGCTAACTGATAGAAAAGGAATGAACGTAGTTAGAGGGAGAGGAAAGAACTATAGATCGGGATAATATTATTTTGCAGTATAAAATGTATATTTCCCAGACCAAAACATAGAGTACTATCTGAAATTCCAAATGTGATGAAAGTAATTAGTTGAAGGGAATCTGGTGCAAAATAGGTATAGTCTTACAGTGCTTCTAAATAAGCTTGACTATGATGTAATTTAATGTATTGACTTGAAGAGTCATACAATCACATTTTGAAAGTGAACACATAATTCAGTTTTAAAGGTTTCTAGATATTTTTATATTATGATAAATATTTTAATTCCTAATTTTATTGAATAACATTTTGAGTAACATAGAATATGACATAATCTATTCAATTAGACTATCCTGTGAAATACTATACTTTATACCACTTACATGGTATTACCCCATACTGTCTTATGTGTTGACCATTTACCTGACTTTTGTTTCTTTTTATTTTTTACATTTTGCAACCAAAATCCTTGTATACATGTAGACTGTGCTTTTCACAGTATGTGCCATTGACCATCTGTGCCAGAAACAACTGGAGTGTTTGTTTGAAATGCAGATGTTTGGACTCACCCCAGAGCTTCTTAAAGTCTTCAAGGATGTGGTTGGAAATTTCCTTCCTTAGCAAATTTCCATACAAACACTAACGTTTGAGAGTCTTTACTATAGACCTGGCATAGTGCAAGGTGCTGAAAAATGTTTTTAAAATGAATGGCAAACAGGAATATGTGTGCTAAGTTGAAACTCCTATTTTAATATATAAAATTTGTCTATAGAATTTACACAGCAAATAGGTCATGCCAGTATCCTCAAGCAAACCATTTTCAGACAGACAGACAGTGTAGTTTAATACCCAGTTGCCATTGGAATAACACAAGTTACTCATCAGTCTGGGTCTGGTGTAACTAGCAGAGAAAAAAACACTTTTTACCTTAATTTGGCAGAAGCCTCTTCTTTGACTTTCAGAGTCAAAATAAAAATGAGGAAAGCAGAAGGTCCTGGCTGAATGAGAAGAATTTTTGGAGATTCGTAGTAAAATCTCTCAACTAGTGTCTGTATGGGAGGTGTAGGTACAGACTCTATCTAAAATTGAATTTCAAAGAAGAGTTAAACCTAAGTTCTTAGTAACTTTGCCTAAGTCCATCTTTATTTTTTGAAAAAAAATGATGAAACAAGTTCTTAAGGCAGACGTCATCATTATGCTAATACCTTGAGGGGTTAATTGGAAACAGCAATAAATAAACTGCATCAATGTTAGCTTTAAAAATGTGGTGGTGGAGATAATTTAAAGAACATGTGAGGAGCATAATTAAAATGTAGTCATGTGTGGTCTGGAAGAAATAAAATGCTCAAAAGAGTTCAGTCATTTCTCAAGGATGAGTTCTTGACTTCACAAATATTTCATTAATTCTGTCTCAACATGGTAGCAAACTACCGTGTGAATTACACAGTAAGAATCAAGAGTGCAAGAATATTACTTATAGATTAGAGGAACAGCAATGCCCTTTCCTACTGTTTTTGTACTCGGCTTTGCTTATTTGTAATTTCTTCTCTTATCCCTTCAAGAGAATTAAAATTACCCTGTCCTTCCTTTTTTATGCATTTGATTCAAAATCAAAGAATTAAAAGTGGACAAATTATTTCCCTGCACTTCTCCAAATTAACTAAAATAAAGATTTTCTAACAGAGTCATGACAACTAATTTTGGGGACAGATGCATAATTGGAAGAAGAAGGGATGCTGAGGTTAACTTCCTTTTGTTTTGAATATATGTAGCTGTATCAAGGAGAATAAGCCCACATGACATCCAAACTAAGCAGTTTTGTTTTTTTTTTTTTTTGTCTAGAATATGTTTCTTAGTCATGAAACTTCCATTGAGTGTATGTGTCATCCAGAGTGAGAAGTATGTTTTCCAAGTCTGGTTTTGTAGATTTCTCAGAACCCCTTTTGATCCTTTTAATTTTATTAACTGAGATGGAAACCTCTTGACATCAGAATTTTTGCAAAGTTTATTCCATATCCCAGCCCCTGAAAGCTTTTAAATACCTAGCGATTGGTCCAGATTGTCACCTAATGAATAAGAAAATCTTCCAAAGTCCCTAGTATTTGAGGCCATTAGTTGCCATAAAATCATGAATGATTATATTATCCCTGTAAAAACAAATTAAAACCTTAGGTTTATTCTACTATTTTTCCATTATAAATAGGGACTTTCCAGCATCACTAAAGTACATTTGCCAAAAATGTTTAATCTGTCATTTCTTTGGACCAGGTTATAGCAAATACCAGGTATAGAAGAACAAGTCAAACAACAGAACAAGCAACCAATCACAAGAAACCAGAAAATAAGACTGCATATAGGACTACTGTCCCATTCTTTTCAAGAAGCTGATATCTTAAGAAAAAGGCAGAGTTAGAGGGAAGGAAACTAGAGCACATTAAAAGATATTTTAGAGATAACCATATGAAACATATAGTCCTTGGCTGATCCTGGTTTGAATAAACTAGCTATAAAACTTAACTCTGGAACAATTAGCTCTGAAAATTTAAATATGCACTGGATATTAGATGATATTAGAGAATTATCAATTTTAGTATATCTGATAAAAGCATATAATAAAATATCTTTGTTTTTAAGGATGCATACCTTAATATTTAAAGATAAATTGTCATGATGAATGTAATTTATTCTCTAACATCTAAGCATAAGAAAAAATAGAAATAGATTAAGTTGATTAATGAAACAAATATGGCATAATAATTACTAATTTTTAAATCTCAGTTTTAATTACATGGTTTCATTATATTATATCTTATCTGATTTTTTTGAAAAACTTCCTAATAAATTTTAAAAGGACATAGTTGTCTTTCATAATTCAGTTAGAATTAGAATTTTTGAGTGAGCATGGGCCTTAGATATAATCTAGAAAGTGCAGGTTTTAGTCGCAAAGAACACTTCACTTAGTGTTAAGAGATCTGCATTCAAGTAAAACCGTGGGTGAGGGCCCAGTCCAATTGCTTTCTCACCATCAACCCAAGTTCAGTCAAGGACTTTTCAATCAGATTTAAAACAAGAACAATAATCCTTGTCACCCTCCCATGTCACAGGGGTGTTATAATGATGAATGAGCTCCAGGAATAGATTTAGCCTGCTGATGTATTTGTAACCCATATGGCTATATCACCCTTTGACTTTTCTAAGAGGAATAGAAAATAGTTATATTTAGTATGCCACAAATTAAATTTCTGTCAAGTTCAGCTTTAAAAACCACTCTCCTAGAAATCCAGGTTTTTCTAGGCTGGCAAAGAATCTTTATAAGATCCCACATAAGGAGCTGAAGCTACTATGCTAATAGTGGGTGATTTTGTGTAAGTTGAAATGGAACTTTCTGACATTTAAAATATATATACATATATACACATACGTTCTCTTTTTAAAAACAGCTTTATTGAGATATACTTGACATACAAAACTGCACATATTTAATATATATATAATTTGACTAATTTAGACATGAATATGCCTGTGAAACTATCACTACAAGCAAGGCAATAAATATATCCATCTCCTCAAAGAGTTTCTTAATGCCCCTAAATTTTTTTCTTTACTTGAACAGCTTTAAGAATTATTTGTCAGTACTATGCACTCTATGTATTCTATGTAAGTACTGATACAAACAGATATTTAGTAGAGCTTCAGTATTTTTAGTACTGATCACATCAAAGTTATATAAATTGATTATATAAATTAATGAGTAAAATCCTATAGGTTATTATTGCTAGGTTGTTACATATTTAAAAAATTCCTATACCAAAAAGTGTTTACCAGGTACATCATAGGTGTGATATTAGCACAGATTAAGCCAATGTATTTGATTAGAAACGTGTCACACTCTAATGTAGAAGAGGATTTTTTTCTGAGTTGCTCAATTCAGTTCACTAAACATTTGCTATAGATCTTTTTTTTCTCCCCTGCATCAGGTGGTATTTTTATGAGCCTATACAGAAAAATTCATCGGTTTGCCTTTTGGAATTTATATTTTCAGCTAATCTTAGATAATTCTCATGCTTCTTCCCATTCCAAGAAAAAGATATCCTGGGCATCTCTTTAGACTCATTTCCGTGAATGCGTCCAGACTGCATGGGCTGTACCATAGATACAGGGTTTGGAGTAAATCAAAGTGAAGTTAGAGTCCTAGGCAGAAACAAACTTAGAAAATGAAGGAGATAGCCTAACTATCCAAACAAAATTCAAGAGTGAAAAAGAAAGGAACTCTCCTGTTCTATTAAAAAGTGAGGAGTTTGCAACTGTGAACAGGTTAAAAACAATGATCAGGAGGCCACACTAGAAGAGAACAGGGCTTTCTAGACACCTGTTGCCTCATGCTTGGTTTGGAGTATGCTCTTTAGGGACTAAGGCTGCTCACATGTCAGGGGGCCTGAGTATTCTACCTTAGCTGAGTTGAGATACAACATAAGGGACACATTTCTTGAAGGTAGGGTTTTCTAAGAGTAGCCCACCTGTGAAAAAAGTGCCCCCAATAAAGAAACTTCACCTGGGAAAACAGGGTACATGTGTCAATCAGAGGGCCCATGTCTTTTGCACAGGGCACATTTTGGGATTAATCACGCCTTAAAACAGGAAGAGAAACTTTGTTGAAAGTGGACCTCTTAATTGCTAGTAATCTCAGTGCTTACAATCTTACTCAAAAAACCAAAGAAGTTTAAAAGGCCAAATTGAATACTTGACACACAGACACACACACAAAAGTCAGTTCTTTCTTGGTAGTATGACTAGTCTTTCCACACTTTCAGAAGAAGAACTATACCATACACAAAATTGATAAAATCATAACATAAAAACAATAAATTTTATTTGTATTATCTGTATGACAGGAGAAATGCCAATTTGGTTATTTTATAATGGATATATATACTGTTTTTTTCAGTTGTCACACTTTATGTAGATCAATTTTTTTTGAAAATCCATTAAGTAAATATTTATTGAATATGTACTAGTAGATGGAAACATCATAGCAGTAAGCTTTCCTAAATGAGAATAATATTTCATTGCATGTACAGCAATGTTTACAATTGCAGTTACAACAATTAAGGATGTATTCAGATAAATGTAACAAAAATCATGACTTACAGTGACTTAGCCAAAGGAAAGTTTATGCTTACATTTTTTCATGTAGTAATTAAATCTAGAAATAGAAGCTCTGATATTGGCTTAGAGGTACAATAACATTGGTACAGATATCTTTGCAGTTCTCTTGGTCTTTCCTTTAAGATGGCAAAATGGATGCACCAGCTCTAGGAATCATGGCCACATTTAAAGTATAGAGAAGGAGGAGCAGTGAGCCCACATGTATCTATCTCTTTTATCAGGACAGCTAGAGGCTTCTAAGAAATATTTCTCTTGGACTTTCCTTTATGTCTTATTGGCTAGCACTCAATCACATGATTACTTATAACTATAGTAAAAGTAGGGAAATCAAGTATTTGGCAATGGGTAGTAGGAATATTATGATTGGTTTGGATTAATCATGATTCATTGCCAGGGGCTGGATGTATTACTACCCTGAATATAATCAAGTTTTTAGTACTAAGGAAGGGCAGAGGGAGGGGAGATATTATTATTAGGCAAGTAAAAGTATCTGCCACATTTTGCTTCACATTTTCTATCTGTATGGAGTGCCATTTTATGCTTATTCAACACAAAATTTTAGGCATGCGGGCCACTCTACTAGATCATCTGTTAAGCGCTAAACTATGTGCAAAATGATAAGTGAATATTACTATACACTTAAAAAGTACTGGCTTGGATAGTCCAGAGAACCAAACCATTTGAATTTTATTTGGACATTTTTATCTTTGTGTTTATATAGTTTCTGTCCTGTGTAAAGGAAAACACCTAAAACTACAAAACAACCATCGAATTATATGATAAAAGAATCCAACATGTTATAATAATAATAATAATAATAAAAACAATGGCAAAGTAGTCAAAATATATGACATCCCATCTAACATCTTTAGCTAATGAGTGGCATGGCCGTGGGCAACTTCTATTACCTGTGTAGTTGATTTCTTATCAATAAATTTGGTTTCTGTAGTCCAGATTAACTCACTCTAAAACTCATAATGTTGGGGGCACCTGGGTGACTCAGTCGTTAAGTGTCTGCCTTCGGCTCGGGTCATGATCCCAGGGTCCTGGGATCAAGCCTCATATCAGGCTCCCTGCTCTGCGGGAAGCCTGCTTTTCCCTCTCCCACTCCCCCGTTTGTGTTCCCTCTCTTGCTGTGTCTGTCTGTCAAATAAATAAATAAAATCTTAAAAAAAAAAAAACAACTCATAATGTTGGTAAAATAAGATAAAAGGGTTGGCTTGGAATTATCATATGGTTTAGAAGAAAATGATGAATAAATATTTGATTTTCTAATTTAAGTGAAAAATAATATAGCTGATATAATTAACTTAATCATTAACTTTTTATTTCAAAAAATATTTTAAACATAGTTTATTAAAAGAACAACTAGAAAGAGAAAAGGAATACTATATATGTGGTTCTTAAAAGGTGCTGAATGTGAGGATAGTAAGCAAAAATGAGATAAATATTATACATTAAATTTATTTAACTTATAGTATATGATATAATTTTAAATGATTATAATTTTCTCAAAGAAGACATTTGAAATATTGCAACTTAAATTTTATTGATTTTCTTCTAGCTGCATTTTCAGGAAAAAATAACAAATGTAACTGATTTTGTGAAATTATTTATGTGTTAGTATTTGTCATAGTTTCCTTACACAGAATTCCAAAATATAGTTATATAAATTACTGAAAATTTGTCCAATTAAGTAATTATGCATAGGAAATATTTTTGTTGCATTTCTAGAAGAAAGTGTTTTTATAATCTCTGCCTATCTACATTGTGTATATATAGTAGCTACATTTGAAAAATCCATTTATAGTATAGGTTAGTGGAGGATTTTTCTGTAAGTTGGCACCATTAGCATTAATTTATGATGCCAAAATTGAAAAATAAAATGGTATAAAATAAAAGGAATTGAATGAGAAGTTACCTTTAAAATTCAAGGGTAAAAAATAGATTCAATTTTGTAAGTACAGTCTTTGTGGTTGGTTCAATCAGTGCATTCAGATATAGTGCCTGAAATTTTTAAGTTGCACTTAATCAGATTGGCTGTGGAAATAGCCCTTTAGCAAAATTACATGCAGCTTTTAAAATTAAGGCCGTAGTGCTATAAGGTATAACAACTAACCTGTAGAGTCTTTAAAACACATCAGCAAAGTTAGGAAATATTTGGCACCTGGGAATTTTCTTTTGGCATTATTAGGGTTACACATATAGTCAAAGTATTCACGTCAGAAAGATTTTCAATGAAAATTCCAGGTGTTTGACAAATGTGTTGCCTTATCCTCTTTAGTCGTATGCAGTATGTTCATTCTTCCTAACAATTTCTCTTTTAAAAAAAATATGTAGGCATCAATAAATACCTTGACCTGATGCTTGGTGTATATAGATAGTTTAGAATCTGAACAAAGGAAAAAACAATACAGTATATGTATATTTGGCAGTTTGGGAAATATTTCCATCTCTTCTTAGTGACATATTGTAGTAGAAGTTTGTCATTCTTTTGGCTGCTTAGCAGCTATCTTTCAAATATTCTACCTTTAAGTATTGGTGAGAGATAATGCCCCTTCCCAATTTAGAAGTGGAATGTGTCTGATACTTGCTTTCCTGGTATACAGATTACAGAGCAATGACTACATTTATCAATCAGATTCACCAGCCTCAGACTTTGAAGCAGGTATTAGTGATGCAAACAAGGCCAGAAACCCCTCTATTGTGTTGGAGATTCCAAGAAGATTCAATTCATAGAGCAGCGATGGCTGTTTCGCTGGTGGTGGCATCCTGAATTCAGTGTTCTCAGTATTAGCAATGTTAAGTTCCCTTATCCAGTCCTCAGAGGTCAGCCAATGTTATCTTCGACATACAGTCTGCAGTATGATTTCCAGAGTTGTTCTTGGCTGCATAGCCCCGAGACTTGTTCTTTAAGTTCTCTTGGTACTTGTAGTGGCCAGGAGAATGTGTCTCACAAAGCTCCAATTATAGAAAGCTTAATTAACCAAGTGTTCAGCTGCTGTGGTCTGAATTTCATCACTGAGTTTGCACTCAGGCCATGCTTTGCACAGGCTACGGAGCCAGTAAGTGTATTCAGCAAGAATTCTAGGACAAGCACTCTGTTGGGTGACTGATGGCCTTGCCGAACTTTCTTTAAGACTGTGCTAAGGAGCTTTCCTCCTATCTTCTGCCCCTCTTTCCTTCACCAGGCATCAGATTGTTGCGGGGTCTTATGGCTCTTCTAGCTGACCCAGATCCTTCCCAGTTTTCTTCTGAGGTGTGTTTCCCTAATGAAACTCTTATATTTTTAATCGAGTCTTGGTGTCTGCTTCTTGAACTGGAACTAAGACGGTTATCATGCGAGCTAACACATTTTCTTCAACACATTCCTTTTCTGTTTAAATAAGCCGGAGTTGGTTTTTGTTACTTTCAGAACATTCAAGGATATATATATGTATATATCCTTGAATATATATATATACACACACACACACACACACATACACACTGTAGAACCATTAAAAATTGGTATTAATTATATCTAAGCAAATCTAGTTACCACTCCTTGCCCTGAGGTTTTAGTTGAATCGGGTATATATTTACATACCTAACATTTCATCAAAATAATATTCACTAAAAATCATCCAAATTAAAGACTGAAAAGGTTATAAATGTTTTTGGTCTGTTTTAAGTGTAAATACTGTATCTAAACATTTACCAAGTCCCTTTCTGGAAAGACTTGCTTGGAGTAAGAGAGTACATTACTTAAGGGAAGTATCACACAAGTTAATACTATTCTTTAAGGATAATTCATGGTGGAACGATTTTAGATACTGAGTATGTAAATGGCGTGAAACGTTTAAATAGAAAAAGTCAAATAAGATAAGCTACAGTATATTTTTGGTTTTTTAAATTATTATTTGTATGTAATAAAATGAGCAGACTTTAAATGAGAAGTTTTTAGAGATTCGATAAAGTGAATGCATCTGTGTGACTAATTAAGATGTAAGACCTTTTCATCACACCAGTAAGTTTCCCAGAGCCCCTTTCCAATCTATCTCCACTTCCCCAGGGCAAGAAATCTGATTTCCATCACTATAGTTTATGTAGTCTACTGACCCCAAAATTCACATAAATGGAATCATACAATATGTCTTTTTTGTGTATCTGGCTGCCTTGAATCAACAAGATGTCATTGATGGTCTTTCTTATTGTTGTATATATCAGCAGTTTGACCTTTTTATTGCTTAACAGGACCCAATTTTAGGAATATGTCAATTTGTTTATCCAGTCACCTATTAATTGACATTTGGGTCATTTCCAATTCTTAGAGATTATGATTGAAACTGCTGTGAACATTCTTATATAAGCTTTTTGTGGACATGTTTCATTTTTCTTGGACAAATATCTAGGGATGTGTCACATAATAGATGAATTGCTGTGTCTTACAGTAAATGAATGTTCAACTTCATATTAGAAACTACTGAATTATTTTACAAAGTGATTGCATTATTTTCCAGCTCTACCAGTAATATGTGAAAATTATAGTTGCTCCTCACTGATTTTTTTCTTTTGTGCTTCCACATCTGTCTTCTTTTA
This sequence comes from Neomonachus schauinslandi, assembly GCF_002201575.2. NCBI lineage: Eukaryota > Metazoa > Chordata > Mammalia > Carnivora > Phocidae > Neomonachus > Neomonachus schauinslandi. The sequence continues at coordinate 51,103,183 of NC_058414.1, forward strand.
GATTAATTATTATGTATTACTTTGTTCTCTTATTTCTTCTATTGTATTTTTAGGCATTCCTCTTTATGTAGTTTTTTTTAATGGTTCTAGGAGTAAAAACATACATTCCTTTTTTTTTAATTTTATTTTTTAAGTAATCCCCGCATGGGGATTGAACTCACAACCCCAAGACTGAGCCAGCAAGGTGCCGCAAAAACATACCTTTCTAACTTAGTATAGTCTACTTTATAATACCCTCCATGTATTAGGTAAGAATCTGACAGCCGTATAATTATATTTATACTTTTTCTTGTTCTTTGCTATTGTTATGTATTCTACTTCATCATGTGTTATAAACCTCATAATATATAGCCATTATGTTTTAACAAATGAAGTGACTTTTAATGAATCCAAGAAAATAATAAAAAACAATCTTTTGTATCAATAAATATAGTTATCATTTCAGAGTCCTGTCCTTATTCTGGTTTATGTTTGGATGGTCTCTTGACTGTTCTTCAACTTCACTATTCCTTATTCTGTAGATTCCACTTTTTTTTTTAAAGATTTTTTATTTATTTATTTGAGAGAGAGAATGAGAGAGAGCACATGAGGGGGGGGGAGGGTCAGAGGGAGAAGCAGACTCCCTGCCGAGCAGGGAGCCCGATGCGGGACTCGATCCAGGGACTCCAGGATCATGACCTGAGCCAAAGGCAGTCGCTTAACCAACTAAGCCACGCAGGCGCCCTGTAGATTCCACTTTTTATCTGTTATAATGTTGCTTTAAACTTCAGGCAAAAAATACTCTTACCTTTTATGTAATGGAAAATGTCATTACTTCCCTCTTATTCTGAAAAATTAATGTAAATTTATATATAGGGAAATATATATATCTAAAGTGTCCACTTTGATGAGTTTGCAAAACATACATTCATGTAACCATGATCCAATTAAGATATAGAACGTTTCCAAATCCCCAGAAATTTACTTTATGCCTCCATTTATTCAATTCCTATATACTACCAGCAACTAATGTACTTGGATTTAATTTTTTGAAATATACTTTTTTCTGAATATAGGATTTCAGGATAGCAGGATTCCCTACCTCCCCTACCTACCCCCAGCACTTTTAAAGCTCCATTTTCTTCTGACTCTCATTGTTTTTGACTTGTCATTTGTACTACCTTTCCATAGTTTGAATGGTATGCAGTGTGTTTTTTTTCTCTGTATTTAAATATTTTCTCTTTATTATTGGTTTTCAGCAATTTGATTATAATGTGCCTAAGAGATGATACTCTCTCACATTTCATCACCTCATTGTTTATTTCTATTTTTTTTTTCCTCTCTAGTTTATATTTGGATGATCTTCTGTGGCTCTTTAATTTCATTGCTCCTCTTCTGATCAATTTGCTATTAATTCTATCTTAAATTTATCTTCAAATATTGTTATTTTAATAATGCAATTTCGATCTGTAGAATTTAAAAGCTCTCCTGAAACTGACAAGATCACACTCCTCTCCTGCATCTTTGATTATAGAATCTTTAACATATTTATAATTGTTATTTTATAGCACTTTTCTGCTAATATTAAAATCAGGATCATTTGTTGGTTTCTTTGAACTGACTGATATTTTTTCTTGGCATGCACCACATTTTCTTGTTTCTTCACTTCTATAATTTTTAATTGAATACTGAACATTTCGGCATATTCATCATAGAGACTCAATTCTGTTGTCTTCCTCTGAATGGTGTTGAAGTTTATTCTAGTAGTGAATTATTGGTGGATCACTTTTAATGTCTGCCGGCTAGGTTTTGTGTTCTGTTAAGGCATGTCTGCTTTAGTTTTGCCTTTAATACTAGGATGTAATTTTTATTCCTATGGCATGGCCTTTCTGGAGTTTCAATGGAAAGCCGGAGATGTTTACCAAGTCTTTCTAAGATTTGGAACTCAAACTCTGTGTCTTCTGCCATGGAAAAAGCTACAATGTCTGCTTATCTCTTTCCATTTTCGAGTTGTTTTTCCCCCTGGATCCTTGAAGTCTTGCGTCTAAGTTTTGCACAATTTTAGAGCTCAGCCAAGGATTTGAGGGGAAGTTAGGTGCATTATTTTGGTCTTTCTCCTTTTCCTTTTTCTTTTCAAGTTTCCTCTCTGAATTCTAGCCATTCTTGTAGTCCCCAACTCTTCAGGTTTCCAGACTGTGGCTTTCTGCTTGAGTTTGTGATCTTTCATTAATTTGTGTTTTCCCAAATTTGAAGACAATTTAAAATGTTGTTAGCACAAGAATGGTTATGATAATATGCTCTTCCCCTCCTATCTATCCCATTCCATTAGATCTAGATGATTTGGAAGTAAGGCATAACAGTTTTGGGTAGAGTTAGAAAGTAGAGTCAGCACAATTGTTTGTGTTAAAGCAGAGTATGCCAAAAACAAAGTCTCCTTTGTGGCCAGATATTCCCCAATTAAAGATATTAATATGTTAACGTATATCTTTAAAATGTTCTGCCTCCATTGTCTTCTGGAATTTAATTATATAAAGGAGAATTTGGAGTTATTTTGGCATTTTCCCCTTCTCCTCTTATTTCATCTTATCCCAAAATACTTGTAGAATGCCTTATTTTATCACTGATATTTAAAAATTGTTAGAGTATGACTATCCATGGATTTCTTTATATTTGTTTGGAAAGCAGCAAAATTTTTCCATTTATATACCCAAATTTTGTTTTAATTCCAAAAATATTTTTCTTAGGTTGTCTAGAATGATCTATATATGTATAATTCCAATTTCTCTAATAAAAATATCTATTATCTGTAGTTCTAAGTTCTGGTATTCAGTCTCCAACATCCTCCTCTAAATATTATGTCTTTTTCACTATTCTTGCCTTCTGGAAGAATTTTTCCTTTGTACTATATTTTACCAATTTAATGTTTGGCCATTCATTTTTGGCAGTTTTTGGCTTTTTCCAGTGCAGTTTTTTGTTCTGCTCTTCAGCTTTCAATTCCTGATATAATTAATCTTTCTTTGCTTGTATGTTCATATCCTATTGCTTTTTAGGGCTTTTGGCTCCTGCCTTATGAAGGTCAAATCTTTTATTTTATGAGGATTAGTAAAATCCACAAATCCTTAATCAGGAACTCACATTATACTTGCTAGGCATTGTATTTTCCACCGTGAATACAGTAGTGAGTTTACATTCTATTAGAGGATAGAAGGACATCAATAAATCAAAAATAAAAACATAATTGTGAACACTTAGGGCAGGCTTACTGATAGAAATAAATTCGGGGATGCTATAATGTGAGAGAGTAATTAAAAAAAATTTTTTTATAGAGAGAGAGCATGCCAAGTGGGGTGGAGGGAGGGAGGGCAGAGGGAGAAAGAGAATCTTAAGCAGGCTCCACTCCCAGCACAGAGCCCATGAGGCTCTTGATCTCAAAACCCTGATATCATGACCTGAACCAAAACCAAGAGTTAAGACACTTAACCAACTGAGGCAACCAGGAGCCCTGAGAGAGTAATTTTTAATGAGCCTACCAGGTAAGATTTATCTCAGAAATATAAATATGGGTCAGTAGCATAAAATGTATCAAAGTGTATCATGATCTTAACAATGCAAAGCTTAGAATGTTCAAGAAACATCTAGGAGGCCTGGTGGTTAGAGTGGTTGAGTTCTGGGGGAAAGGAGTAGGAAAAGAGATAAAAGAAGTAATGGGAAGGAGCAGATTATGAAAAGTCTTGCAGGACATTGTAAAGATTTTTATTTTTACATCAAGTGTCATGGCAAGTCTTTGCAGTTTTTTTGAGTAGGACAAGTGACATTATCTGACATATTTTAGAAGACTCAGTCTGCTCTGTTAAGAAGATATTTTAGGGAGGCGAGAATTCTACCATTGAACCACCAATGCCCGCTCTGAGAAACAAACTGAGGGTTCTAGAGGGGAGGGGGTGGGGGGATGGGTTAGCCTGGTGATGGGTATTAAAGAGGGCACGTTCTGCATGGAGCACTGGGTGTTATGCACAAACAATGAATCATGGAACACTACATCTAAAACTAATGATGTAATGTATGGTGATTAACATAACATAATAAAAAAAAGATATTTTAGGGATGGAAGAATGGGAGCAGAAAGATGATCATTATGACATATTTTTTAATACTGCTGAGATCTTTTACTAATATTTTATATACTATTTTTTCCATCCACTTTCATGAGTAAGATTAGTTTATATGGTTTTCTAGTGCTGTCCTTTACTAGTTTTTGTCTCATGATTAGCAAATTATCCCAGATTTGGTGAGTAGGAGCCCTTTTAAACTGGATGCAATGTCCTTTTGACATGGCTTCATCACATCTGAACAATTTATTCTCTTGTACTTTGAGATAGTCTAGAATTATAATTTCCGCAGACCTAGAAACAGCAATTTCTTCAGGAAACCTAATTCTTATTTGTCAAGAATGGACTTAGAAACCAAGATTTGGGCATTGAGGTATTTTGTATTTTTGAATCTGTTTTTGTCATTTAAATTCTTTCCAAGACACATATATTTTTTAAGATTTTATTTATTTATCTGACAGAGAGAGACACAGTGAAAGTGGAAACACAAGCAGGGGGAGTGGGAGAGGGAGAAGCAGGCTTCCCGCGGAGCAGGGAGCCCGATGCGGGGCTTGATCCCAGGACTCTGGGATCATGACCTGAGCTGAAGGCAGATACTTAACCGACTGAGCCACCCAGGCACCCCCCAAGAAACGTAATTTTATAGCTAAATTTTCAAATTTATTGGTAAAATTGTGTTTATTTTACAGGGTTCTTTTATGCTTTTTAAAAAGTCTTTATTGTACTTCTATTCCTAAATAGTCTTGGTTTTGCCCTTACAATAATATACTCATATAAATAGATTTGAGTTTTGAACAATTATTTCTTGGGGGATGGTTTGCATTTGTTTTCAGTTTCACTAATTTTTGCTTTAATTTTATTTTTTTTTCAATTTCCTTCGGGGTGATCACATTGATCTTCAATATTTTTGATTAAATGCTCCATATTCTTTTACAGATCTCCAGGTAATTCCTGTGTACAGCAAAGTTTGGGAACCATGGGGATAGGATATTCATTTGGTTACTCAAGCTTCTGTTCCTTGCTAACTATGATAACAAATTAACATTTTTGATTTGTCTTTTTTAAATATTATTTCTTATAATGCATACTAAAATCTAATGTTTCTTAAAAATGCTTCCTGATAATGACCTTTTAGGAAACTCAAGAGTTGTGCATTTCATCCATATCTGTGAAATGAAAGGAAAAACAAGTACTGCAGAAAGAGGTTGTGTGTTTATGAGACTAAAGAACCTTAGTTTAAATTAAGAAATGATCAGAATGAAAGAAAATTTGAAATCCAAATTTATAATTAATAAAACTGTGATTATTGCTTTTTGAAAATTAATTTAATGACAACAGGGTTCTGCTTCTATGAAAGAAGAGTTGTTTTGGCAGGGGGAAAAGGACAGATTCATCCTCCTAACACTGAGCCCAGATGAATGAGAATTCACCAGCAAAAAAAAATTCATCACAGTCCTATGCCACATTCTTTTTTTACTGATCTTTCCTACTTGCCGGGTCTTCTCTCTCCCCATCTCTGCCTTCCTCTGCCTTACTTCATTATATTTGCACATTCCTGCCATTTGGAACAGTTTTTAGAGCAATGGAAAAGTGATGCTTGAGAGGTGAAAGGCAATCACAAGCTGGCCTGGAATCAATCGATAGGGAGAGTTCTTGACGGCACTCACCAGCTGATTCCCAGCTGTGCTTGGGATGCGGCTGCTCAGCAGCCGTCCTAGCAATTTGGGTCCACTCATGGTAATTGGTTTCAGATGAGACCAGAACAACTCAGTTTACACTGTCCTCTTCCCAGTGCCCAAGGAATTGGAGGACATAATATAACATGTTCAAGGAAAAATCCCAGCTTCATGGAAATCCCATCACTTAAATTCTAGTCTGAATTGGATCTGAATGTGTCCTGGTAGTCCCTGTGTGGTGAGAAGGATTATTATAATGTTGTTTCAGTGGTTAGTTGTACTCACCCTGATGCTCTGACTATGACCCTTCTATTTTTCTCAGAACATCTTGCTTTACAAACACTATATGTGTCCCTAATCATGTAATTAAGGAAAATGTTAGTGATCATATTCCTAATGTGGAAAAGAAAGAGTGGGTACAATTTTACCTTGTTCTCACTAAATGCCTCCCCTTTTTAAATTTGAAACTTCAAATAAAATGAAAATGCTTTCAGTATATATGCCTCTCATTTCTTCTTTCCTCTGATAAAAGGATATAAATATAATTTCAGAATTTCTTTAGTAGAGAAATTGAGTCCATCCAGTTGCTAATCTCATAAACTGTAATGCTGTTTTCAGCTCCAAGTAAAATAACACGATGTCCAGTAGTAGTGATTTAAACAATGAGGACCTATTAGCTAACATAAGAGGAAGTCTGGAAGCAAAGTGTTTCCAGGGTTAGTTCCGTAGCTGAGGAGTGTTACAAAGGACCCGGGTGTTTAGCATTGCAGTTAAACTCCCACTTATGCTGTCCTCACGGTCACAGTGTGTGAGGGATGTCTGCACTCCTGGTGACAAGATGGTGTCATTAGAATCAAACATCCCATCTTCAGAAAATACTATTCGTGGTGTTCTGGTCAATGTTTACATATGACCCACTCTCTGGAAAACAAAAACAAACAAAAAATCCTAATTTACAGCATTTGATGATTTCCACGTTGTGAATTTCCCCAACCATGGCCAATTTCAAGCTCCTCTATGGTGTCATTGAGTGCAGCATACAGAAGTAACAATCATGAACCGGTGTGTGCTGGCTCCAGTACACCACGAGATGCCATCCAGAGTCAGGCAGAACCTTTTTTTTATGATATCTAGAGAGCAAAAGCTTTCCCAGAAATCCTTAAACACCCTTATGTCTCATTGGTCTGGCTTGCATCTAATGCCTACCCTTAAGCTAACCACTGTCAAGGGGCCTAAAATGATCATGATTGCTTGGAAAGATTAATCTACATTCACTCCTGGAAGCAGGGAGACCTTCTTAAGCTTATAGGAGAGTAAATACCTCCAAAATATTGAAGCAGTCTAGCAACTAGGAAGGGGATGAGAATGCCTGGTGGGTGGGCAAATAATAGGGTCTGCCAGAAGGACAAAACCAGACATACCATGGTCTTATGCGCAAATACTCATGAGAAGGAGTGTAGAAGTGTAAGGATATACAATTTTTATTCTACTTCTAGCATCTTTTTATGAGTCTACCACAAAAACACACACACATCATTTGGATGTGTCATCTTTTTATTTGGGCACCTCCTGGAGCCTAGTCATGGTGAAACATCAAAGTGGAAGGAGATTACTAACTGAGTTGGCTCGAAGGCTCTTAGAGAGCACTTCAAACAGTGTGAATGGTTGGAAACAGCTAAAATTCCCCTAGAAAAACATCATCTCTTATAAGAAACATGACCCTAAACAATGTTAATATATTTTTGAACTTGAGCACTTTATTATCTGCTGTTCTAAAGCACCTTTCTAAAGCATGCTAATCATTTCTATCAATCGAGATGTTTCCTTTTGCTTAAAAGAATGAAGTCTTCCCCACAGAGACGTGCATTGCTGAGCTAATGACAGTAGCTAGGGATGGTTAAGAAGGGCTTGGGCAGACAAAAATACTGTGTTTCCTTGAGGTCAAAAGAAAAGAAGCATGTTTGTTCCTTTTGATTAATGGATACTAATTCAAGTCTTTCTTTCCATTATGCTATTTTCCAGTGTCTTCTTGTTGTATTTTTAAAAAATTTTTTTATTGTTATGTTAATCACCATACATTACATCATTAGTTTTTGATGTAGTGTTCCATGATTCATTGTTTCTGCTCCATGCAGAATGTGCCTTCTTTAATACCCACCACCAGGCTAACCCATCTTCCCAACCCCCTCCCCTCTAGAACCCTCAGTTTGTTTTTCAGAGTCCATCGTCTCTCATGGTTCGTCTCCCCCTCCGATTTCCCCCCCTTCATTCTTCCCCTCCTGCTATCTTCTTTTCTTTTTTTTTTCTTAACATATATTGCATTATTTGTTTCAGAGGTACAGATCTGTGATTCAACAGTCTTGCCCAATTCACAGCGCTCACCATAGCACATACCCTCCCCAATGTCTATCACCCAGCCACCCCATCCCTCCCACCCACCCTCCACTCCAGCAACCCTCAGTTTGTTTCCTGAGATTAAGAATTCCTCATATCAGTGAGGTCATATGATACATGTCTTTCTCTGATTGACTTATTTCGCTCAGCGTAACACCCTCCAGTTCCATCCATGTCATTGCAAATGGCAAGATCTCATTCCTTTTGAACTTGTTGTGTTTTTATTCAAAGGAAGATGTCAGCTCTTTTTTTTAAGGTTCACCTCTCTTATGCATCCTTCATATTCCTCCTTTCCCAGTACCTTGCCCCTAACATACTCATAGCACCTTACTTATGAATCTAAATTTTTTTCTGTTTCTAGAGGAACTAGATTTTAGATTTTTTTTGTTCCATTTGCCATTGTTAACTGTTATTTTTCTTACTTACAATGCAGAGGTGACATGAGCAGTTCAAAATTCTGCCCATTGTTATGAGGGTTTAGTAACCCGCTGGTTCCAGTTCTAGGCTATCAAATCAAGATATAGGATGCCTTTACAAATTGAGGAGTTGATTCTTTAAGGTGGGGCAATGCACAATGTTGTAATACAGGAGGAACTCTTAATAATGCCTTTGTAATGGTAATGAGCTATCTGTTGCGACACAAGTTAGTAATGTTACATTGGTATTGGTCTGCAGTACCTTTTCATGGTTTAACCTGTGTTATAATTAGCAATTCAACATTAACATTTGTTATATGTGCTGTCTTAAATGTTTTCTTTTTCTCTTTTCTTTATTTTAGAGGAGTGGTAATCAGTTTGCTCTCTTTTGGTGGAGAACTTCTCAAGGTGAAGTATATTTCAATTTTAAAATGCATACTTAGATTTAAAAAAAAAGAAATGTTGAGTAGATGTAAGGAAGCAACCCTTTGAGGTTGATAAATCTCCAAGAATGTGTGGTTTGTCAATCTTGGAAATCTTTGGAAAAGAAAAGAGATGCTTTGCCCTCAGTATCTTGGCAATGCCTTGTGCAAAGTGCAGAAGATATGCTGAAGGAGATCTGGTGTCTCCTAGCTTTGTGTCTGTTCAATGATATAAATTTACTGGAGAGATCTATCTTATCACTGGAGTCTAAAAAAAGTGATTCCTTCACCAGGGGCACTTTATGAATATTTGTGTACCAGATAGTCATTTTGAAAGATGTTGTTTTCTTTGACCAGTTGTTTCAAGCATTCCATGGACACATATGATGAGAAAATAATCTAGTATTTATACTTCACATAAAAATAATGATGCCATTTTCCTGATGCCAAATTTAGAAGGAATAAATTTCAAAACTGTTTCATATATATGATAGCTGTTCCTTTGTACACTAACACGTAGGGCTGTTACATTTGCTTCACTACTTATCTACACAGAAATTTTAAATTTGAGGAGTTTTTTAAGTTGGTGCTTCTCAATACCAAAATGTGTTTTAATGAAATATAGATAATTTACTTATTATGTTATTAGAGTAATTTAAAAATTGAATTTTGCAATCTACTTTGCTCCCATGGTTACAAAGGTGAAATAAAGAACAAGCAAATTACTCAGAAACAAACGTAATTTACAATTTAACTCTTTTAAGCAGCATTTCTTCTTCTATTTTATAATAACTGCATGTGGTTACCACAGATTCCTGTTTAATCAAATTTTGATATGGGTATTTTTACCAAGTGCATATTTTACATTTAAAAAATTCATTTTTTATTCCAGAATAGTTTTAGATTTATAGAAAAATTATAAAGATGGTACAGAGAATACTCATCTGCCCCCCCCATAATTACCGTATTATTAATATCTTACATTAGTATGTACAGTTATCACAGTTACTGAACCAGTATTGATATATTATTCATAACTGATGTCTATACTTTTTGAGATTTCCTTAGTTTGCGCTCAGTGTCCTTTTTCTTTTCCATCCAGGATATCACATTACAATGAGTAGTCATGCTTCCTTAGCCTTCTCTTGGCTGTGACAGTTTCTCAGACTTCCCTTATTGCTGATGACCTTACCAATTTTGAGAAGTTCTGATCAGGTAGTTGGTAGAATATCCCTTGATTTGGGCTCATCTAATGTTTTTCTCATAATTAGACTGACATTACAGGTTTTGGGGAGAAAGCCAAGTGCATTTTTAAGTGCAAGTGTTTTATTCTGTCTTCCCATTTCATACTGTTGGTATTGTTTATGTTAGTGAAAGTACAGGTTAAGGTCTCCTGGAAACATGGTAATTAACTGCACTGTTTACCATAAAGTTGTAAGTAGATCTTATAACAAAGTTAAATTTTCCAAAGCAAGAAAATTCTTAACTTCAGCACAATTTTGCTTCCCTTTGAAAAGAGTCAGGCTATTATGAATTTTTAGTGGTGATTTCCTGACTTCTCCATCATAAATATACAGGACTAGAAAAGACCAATCCCGATGCTCAGGAAGCTCTGTAATATAAAATAGTAGTTTTCTAACTCATTGGTCATGAAAATCTCTGTTCAAATGAAATCTTACATGGCTCCATAAACAAATAAATAAAAATAGAACTGGTCTGATTGAAGCAGTGCCCCAGAAGACTTACTTAGAGTATAACTGCAAATCCTGGTGTTTGATAGATTGGTAGAAAGAACAGGGAACAAAAATACCTATTTCATATGATTCATATGAGGCTTCAGTAATATGTAAAGTGTCTAGTGTTGTGCATTTATGGCCAATGGTCACTCAAGAAAAATCAGATCCCTTCTCAAACTATAATTTAGTAAATGTATCTTTACTCTGTCATTTGAATATCTCTCTCTCTTTATGACTGTATCTAAATGGGAAATAACCCAATGAAATTACATAAAATATTTTCTAACATCTAAAACATACCATGCTTTAAAATGCTTTCCCAAGACATGAATATTGTATTGGTGAGAGGTTTTAAAAACTACTGTCCCCATATGTCATATTGCAATGAAAATATTATAGAGTATCTTGTCAGGCACACTAATCAGTTATTAAACTGTGTTTTCTAATAATAAAAAAATTAAAGTGTTATCACTATCTAGTTTGTATTCCAGGACGATGATAGGAGTAATAGAGCTTAAAATGCAACAGAAAATTTGCACTAGTCTGAGCCACTACAGAATTCTAATGTAATAGAATTAGATTCTGTGTCAATGTTTGACAAAAGTTTGCCATAAAAGGAACAAAAATGTTGAAATGATAACCATAAAAATAATAATTTGTCTTTGGTGTTTGGAATACTTATGAATCTAAATAATAAATTTTATGAAGTGAAAAGGTCTTGATTACATTTGGTTATGGGGTGGATGACTAATAACTTTTTAATGTGCTCCATTACTTTATATTTAGTAATTAATTGCAATATTACAAGGCATTATGTTAATAGTAATACTGCAATTGACTTTAAAATATTTTCACATCCATGTAAGGGAGGAAGTGACAACAATTGCTTTTCCACTTTTATAGATGCATGAAGCAAAGCAAGGAACAATTCAGTAAGTTTGGTGGATCACAGGGATACTCACTGGAGCAATTGAGTGTCCTAAATCTTGAGTCGGTAACCTTTCCATTGAAGAATATGGCTGGTTTTGATAAATCTATTATAGTTACAGTTTTCAAATTTGTTTTGTCCCTCTTTACGTATTTAGCTGAATGTTCTTCTTTTCTCTTTCTGAATCTTCCAACTGGTTTTGGTCAGATAAAATTCAATATCTAATATCTTTGGATTTGAAGTGGCATATTTTTAAATGTGTGAAAGAGTGATAAAGTGAGGTGACGCACTATTATGTGTTCAGTTGAAGTTCTGGGTCATTGTCATATTGGTCAGAGCTTTACGCTTCGTGATTCTGTGCTATTATTTTTCTGTTGAATTTATCCTGGGTGCTGGCCAGTATATTGCCTATGTCTTTTTTAGTTCACAAGACAAAAGGCAATAGGTAAACTACCGTCAAACCACAACCACCACAAATAGTGATTACTAACATCATCTTCATTTACCAGTGTCAAAATTGCTGTATACTTTGTTTTATTACTAAAACCTGAATATATTGGGAGTTTATTTGCTGTTTCTTAGAATATTGGAGATAGCTAGAAGACACTTGGATGACTGACCAGTAAAACTAACTAGAAAGGCAGAAATGATGGCAAGATACACTGTATTATTTTTATATCATTTATATTTATTTAGATAATTTTATATTTAATTAGAGAAAGCTCATATACAACATTGACATCACTAGACTTTTCTGGGTTCCCGGAGGTCATGTGAAACCGAATCCATATCAGAAGACCAGATCCTGCCTCAGGTTGCCTTTGCTGAGCTATAACCCTTTTATTAAGAAATAACCATTCTGGGGATACCTGGGAGGCTCAGTCAGTTAAGCATCTTCCTTCAGCTCAGGTCATGATCCCAGGGTCCTGGGATCTGGCTCTCTGCTTAGTGGGTAATCTGCTGCCCTCTCTCCTTCTGCCCCTCTCCCTGCTCATGCTGTTTCTCTCTCTCTCTGTCAAATAAATAAATAAAATCTTAAAAAAAAAAAAAGAAATTACCATTCTGTCTGGCCAGCATCTCTTTTTCCACAAGTCATCCCTATTCCTTTGTCTTATTTTCATTATTTTAATGTGATGGTAATTATTCACGATCCTTCATATGACATATTTCAAGAAGATGGTGATGTTCAAGGCATATTTTTTTTATTGACTTCTGTCCTCTGTAATACTTGTGTCATCTCTGAATTTCCACTGTCATGCATTTTTACTTTTCTGGTGTACTTCTTTTTGTCCCGTGTGATAGGTACACATGTGTGCATGTTTTATCTTCTCTATCTGAGCACATATTCTGGTAAAATAGCGAGAGCTGTGATTCACCTCTTGTTACCCACACTCTTAGTCTGTTGCTCAGTGTAGAGTCAGTGAACATTTATTGAAGTAAATCTTTAGACTACCATAGAATGACATTTCAGAAAAATGCAACTTTTGTTTAATATCTCTGAATGTTTACTATTACTCAAATGTTACCAAAATTACTCAACTCAGAGCAGAATGTACCGCTGTGTTGGTGTGTATCTTTTGTTTTTAGTGTGGATTGTATTTTTTTCTCTCTCTTGGATTTTGTGCCTTCTAAGTATTTTCAACCTAGAGACTTCTCTAGCTTTCTGGATGTTTGCAAAAGCCATTTTCTACTTAAATTTATCTGTTTCACTTGTCATTGTTGTGTCATTTTTTTCAGCTTTTTAGTAGTTTATATAGCTTACTAACTACATGATGTTTAAGGTGTTTAGGTATCACATGGAGGCTTCATAAAATGAGGTCACATGGAGTTCAGAAATGTTTAGAAAAGGGAAAAAATCTTAGGAAGGTTCTTCTTGAGGTTAGCAATTTAGACTCTCTTCACTGTTTGTACTCAAGATACAATATGCCATGCTAAGATTATCTGTTGTGAATCAGGCTAAAAGGAACGTGAAAAACTGGGGCAAAGTAAGTGGTATCATATTTAAAGGAATACCTCAAATCCCTCGAGCCTGAGTCATTTATAATACATGTGCGTATGTGTGTAAATTCGTGGTAATTTTATTTTATTTTATTTTTTTAAAAAGATTTTGTTTATTTATTTGACAGAGAGAGAGAGACAGCAAGAGAGGGAACACAAGCAGGGGGAGTGGATAGGAAGAAGCAGGCTTCCAGCCGAGCAGGGACCCCGATGTGGGGCTCGATCCCAGGACCCTGGGATCATGACCTGAGCCGAAGGCAGACACTTAATGACTGAGCCACCCAGGCGCCCCTCATGGTAATTTTAAAATTGAGTTTGAAAAAGAAATTTAAAGAAAAGAACAATAACAGAAATTTCCATTGCTCTGCCTAAATTTATTGCTCACAATTGTGGAACATATGTCCCAAGCCATAAAGACATGAAGGAGGAGCTTCTGAGTCATTATTTCCTTTCTTCTTCTGGTCTGGAGGGAAGTAGAATTTAAGATAGTCATTTATGCATCTAAACATACTACTCTAAATGTTGCCAGTCAGAGTATCCATGAGAGGAGAGAGAGCGGGAGACGGAAATGACCAAGAGCGGGCTTCTGGCTGGATAAAACATTTACACATAACTTCTGGCTTCCCCTCAAGTGGAGCTTTTGCGAGGGATTTATAGGTCAGATAGCTCAGCAGTTTCAGCCTGTTGCCCACTGTACCTTAACAAAGCTTGTGCGTGTTTGTACAGCTGGACTGGTAGCTGTGGGAGTCCCAAGAATCCCACAAGGCCCCGTCCTTTTACCTCCCCTTCGCCATTTACCAGCACACAAATACATACAGAATGGAACTGTCTGACTAGCAGGTTAAAGGCCCACAATTCAAGCCCTGTTTATTTTCTTTCCTTGATTTCCTGCTGCTACAGTGAGTAAATGGTATTTTTCCCCCTTGCTTTTTTTTTTTTTTTTTTAAACCTGTTTGTCTATCAATGTCTGGTAGGGAATGAAAGAAATACCAATATTTTAACATAGTTTATGGAACTTCTTAGTACACTTTGGTGTACTATTTTGAATCTCCCCCCTCCCCTCTTTCTCTCCCTCTCTCCCTCTCTCTCCCCTCTCCCTCTCTCAACTACCCCTCCCCCTCACACACACACCTCTGTCTCCTTTCTCTCAAGGTCTTTCCATGCTCATCTCTTTCTCGTATGTTTTTGGGAAAGGAATTATTTACCCAAAGGAAGGAAAAAAAAATCCCCAAACTCTTCAAGTGTAACTTCACCCCAAGGAAGGGTGTTATTTTAATTACTGTTGAACCCATTCTGTAGGGAGGCCTGTAAATGCTTGATGCAGCTCAGAGAGTGGCAGTTAATATGCCTTTTGAATCAGTGCCACAAACTACAAAGACTGCCATCTGGGGAGGTATTACGTTTGTAAGAAAAAAATAGTTGAGACTTTTCTTTAAATGAGCTTGTAAATTCCAGTCAATCTTAGGTTCATTTCATTTTTTTCCAAAAAAAAAAAATCCTCCCATATGAAATACTTAAAATCATATTAATTAACCAGAAAAGGAACAGCAATTCTGAATTTCAGCGAATATCACTGTACTCCTAGATTTGATCTGCATGTTTATATTTTTGGAGTTGTTTTTTTGTCATCCCAAGAGCAATTTCATCAAACTCCTTGAATTGGAAGAGAATTAAATCGATGAAGAAAAGTTTGTTTACCGTTCAGTATTCTTAAATTATCTTGTTTCTTCATACCAAAAAAAGTTGTAATTAGAAAGCAAAAATGGTCTTTTAGTTAATTCTGGCATTTTGGTCATTCTTCATCTCCTGTGGCTGTTTTGGCAGATGACGCAGGAATGGAGGATTATTGGGAGTTGGACAAAACTGGTTGGAATTCAGGTCTCTCAGTGTAACTAGCACACTGTTCTGAGACAAGGTGTGGAACCTCAACTTCTTCATCTGGAAAATGGGAAAAATGGTCCTTGGCCAACTTCACAGGGTTGTTAGGGAATCAGATGATATGATGGCTGCCAAAGTGTTTTATACATGGAGAAATTTTATGTAAATCTAAAATAGTATTCTTTTTTTGAAGTTTTAAATTATTCTTGATAGTTGAGCTTTTCCTTTTTGGGGGGAGAATACTTTCATGGCAAATCCATAGTTACTGGCAGGTATAAATTCTAAATTTCAGGGAGACCCTAAATCAGACATAAATTATTTTTTGTAAAAGTTGTGTTTGCATGGTATCTTTTAACAAATTATAGAGGTACCTGAAATATAATGGGAAAAAAAGCCTGATTATTTTAGTGGTAGATCCAATTGATCTCATTATAAATATTCAGGAAAACTGCCCATAATCTTATTTCAAAATACTCCAGGATGCTTAAACTTCACACTCTGTTGACATTTTAAATTACTTAGCAGGAAACCTTCTGATATTTATCCTTCCATTTGCTAAAGTTCCTTAGTTCAAAATTCCCTATGGAATTGCAAACTTAGAGGCACTGATTTAATAAGGAAAATACACAAGAAATAGGCTCTGAGTTACATTGGACTTCATGTAACACCTTTGCCATTAAGGACTATTAGAAAGACTTCTTAAAAAATCTACATATTGCAAAAAAGAAAAATCCACATGTTGCACTGAGAAGCAATTCATACTATTCTGAGGGAATAATGGTTGAACAACTTTTCACTCAGGAATTTTTCTTCATTAAATATTTGAATTATCATGTGGAACATATTTTTCAGTTTCCCCCTCTCATCTCCTTTCCCTTCCCATCCCTATGTGATCCCTGTCTATGGTTGTCTACATTTGAAAAGTAGGTATCTCTAGAACAATGTTTATGTCAATGTCCACTTTCATGTCCTTATACATATCCATAACCACATCCAAATCCAAATCCATCCTTTGTCTAATAAGAATAGGAGGTCTTCCCAGAATATTTATTCTCATCATTTGGATTCTATTATAATCGTGGCATTTTCTTTAGCTGATAGCTTTTGCTCAAAAGTAAATATTTTATTTGAGCATAATTAACATTGTTCTCCAATTTGGAAAGTCTAGTAAAAACATTTATTTTTATTTTCCTTAAAAATGTTATCTGTATTTTTGTTTATTCCTTCTCCTTCCATTCTTTTCTACTCCACTTGACATTAGATCAATCTTTGCACTAAATCTTTATTTAAAAAATAAAACATTTATATTCCTATGTGATGGATCAACTTAGGGCTTTGTACTCCTTGTGCTGTAATCATTCTGTGAAGCAGAATCTTTTTGAGAGTATGTTTGACCACACTGTACAGTTGTACTGCTGTTCTTAAGGCACTTACATGGTGGAACGGGTAGTAGACACCAGAAGTATCTGTTGCTCTCATAACATTTCCATGAGGCTGACTAATATGCTAATTGTGTGAGATGAATTTACGTGGTTTGGCACATAGTTCTTATAAGTGCCCAGTATTTACTTGTCCTTCAGCTGTCCTCTTACTTTATTAGTTTCTTACTCTAAGAGATTCCAAAACATCCTTGAACAATCTGCTTAATAAATAAGAGGAGGTCGTTGAAACTTACAGGCAACTTCTAGGTTCAGACCAGCAGCTAAGTACATTTTTTGAGTATCTTGGTTAAGGAAGCATTTACATTCAAAATCTTTAATGAGTTTCTTAACTGAGGCAGAAGAAGATGCAATCAAGATGTGTTTCCCCTGTGAAAAGTGGAAGATTGCTGTAGAGTATTAAAAGTTGAACAGCTGGCCACTGTTTATGAAAACAGCCAGGCTCTTATCCATAATACAGGAAAGAGAGTCAAAAGCCAAAGTCTCCTTTTTTTCAAGATACAGCTGGAAGATTTTCAGAGCTCAGGGAGAATTTTAAACATAGGGTAGACATACCTTTTCCCCCCTTGCAAATCGAGGAAAAAGAGGAATAAGAAAATATCTTCAGGGTAAAAATATCTTTATCAGTTCTACAGTTTATAGTCTACCGAACACAAGTATCTCTTTTGGGAAAAAATATTTTGTTAACTTTCACCAGAAGTAAGAACAGGTGAATTATGTAACCACTCTATGAAAATAAGAGGAAAGTTAATTAATTAATGTAAAATGGAGGTAAAAGTATAAAACAAACATAGCTAAGGATTAGTTTTAATTCCTTTTCCAGTCTCCTTATTGAAACAAATTAATGACTTTAGTTGAAGATACCTTTTCCAAGTATAATGAACAACTTTCTAAATCAATTTCTTTGTAATCCTGGCAACCTATCTGTTGTGTTCCAGATTCAGTGAGTCTTATGGCCAAAGGGGTTTACTCAGAAAAGAAGCTCTGGATAGGGAAATTAAGGAGGAAGTAAACTGAATGCTTTATCTATACACTTTCTGTTCCTTTTAATTTTATCACTTGGGGTAGTAAATATCTATCTACCGGTAGAGAAAAATTTCATCTATCTTAAACATGAGTAGGAATCAGAGTTACAGAATTTGAGGAACCAAGAAAAAAAAAAATCAAAGTTAAAATACAATTCATCCTACATATAAACTTCCCTCTACTAGGCAGTTGTATTTTGGAAGTATCAGGATGATCCTATTTTAACAGATGCCATAAGTCTTGCAAGACAAAACAAAACAATACAAAACAAAAAGCCTTGTTGTCCAACAGTTAATAGGAATTTGTTCAGTGTCTTCCCCATGCATAAAATCTATAAATGCTCCATTTGATGCTTTTCTTTCTCTTTTAGAATGCTACTGAGTTCTGATAAAATGATCACAAGTTTGGGCAAGAGAATTCAAACCTTATGTGTGGAAAAATGAATATGCATTTATACCTTTTACAATGAAAACAAAACTGTATATTTAGTTCATTTGTTCAAGTAGGTTAAAGTTGAACTCTGAAGAAATCAAAATGAAATACAGCATGAGGTAAACAATGGTTTTTAAAGTTTGCACACATATCATACATCTAGGTTTTCAAATAAACCAGGTTAAATTAGTTGTTATTTTATTGTCATCCTAAGCTGCTTATAAAATATGCAGTAGGTTTGTCATTTGTCTTAAAAAATAAGAGTGCGATTGTTTATTTCTTTTATTGGGAAAGCAGTTTCTAATCTTATTAGAATTCTCCTAAGAGAGTGACCAGTAAAGCTAAAGATTCGGATTGTCCTTTGAGTAAAAACAAAATAGAAAAAACTCCTCACATAGTCATTAAGTCTCATATGAAATGAAGCACTTATTTCTTTTCCTTGTTATCATTCTTTCTCCCTATAACAAGCATTCCCTGAGTTAAAATCAACATGCAGCCAATTCTAGTTTCCTAAGACCTAGGGTGCTTTCAGATATAAAATAAATGCTTTTAGTCTGAGCCAGTTAAACAGAAGGATGGACTTACTGTTGGGGTGGGTAGGATTCAGATGAGAGGGAGAATAAGAGAAACCCAATGGGAGAGGAAACAGTTCGGCAGCTTCAGGAAAGCCAGGGAAAGATGGGGGGGGGTGGTTAGGGGCTATTCTAGGAGCTAGATGGTGGCAGAAGCTATAATGGATGTGGCTCTGCGAAGAAGCCAGGTGCATCTCACAGCAAGTAAGAGGAGCAATGGGTTGTGAGATCCATATGCTCAGCTTTAGCCTTTTGGTCAGTAGATGAAATGAGGTACCATGATAGCACACATCAGGGAAATCCATGATCCTGTGTTTTCTTCTTGCCTTGGATCAATCTGCACTGGGCCATCCTCAAGGTAAATCAAGGGCTCTCTTGATACCCTATTAGTCTAACTGTGTTCTAAGCCTTGAATGTGGTCAAAAGCCAATGAAGAAATAGCATCAACATTCAACAGAATCCAGTTCTACCATGTAGACATAATGTAAGCTATTTCTACCATGTGACACAGATTTTGGGTGGAAATACTTGCTAAAATAAATAGTAAGCAACTTTTAAGACTCCAATTTATATGCTTCTTTAATCCTTACATATTCTGCGTAGGTTAGGTAAGCTCTTTGAGCAATATTTTGAAGAGGAAATAATGTGATATGGATGTTGAATTACTAGCAGTGTTAGAGAACAGCAGTAACTGAAGTGATTCCCAAACAAAAGGCAATTAGGAAGACATATTTAATCTCACTGCCATATCATGATAAGCAGAAAACCAATTTATCAGTCTACTTTAGCATAATTTCTTTTTAGATTTTTATTTATTTATTTGAGACAGAGGGAGAGAGAGCACACGTGTGAGCCGGAGGGAGGAGCAGAGAGAGAGGAGAGAAAGAATCCCAAGCAGACTCTGCGCTGAGCACAGAGCCCGAGGCAGGGCTCAATCCCGGGACCCTGAGATCATGACCTGAGCTGAAATCAAGAGTCAGAGGCTTAACAGGCTGAGCCACCCAGGTGCCCCTACATTAGCATAATTATTAACAAAATTACAATCAGCTTTGAAGCCTGCTGATCTTTATAAAACCTACTGAAGGATTGGGGCCCCTGGGTGGCTCAGTTGGTTGAGCGTCCTAGATTTCAGCTCAGGTTTTGATCTCAGGGTGGTGGGATTGAGCCCTGCGTTGGGCTCTGCACTAGGGTCAGAGCCTGCTTAAGATTTTCTCTCTCTCTCTCTTCCCCTCTCCCTCTGACCCTCACCCTCTCCCCTTTCTTTCTCTCCCTTCCTAAAAAGACAAAACAAAACAAACAAAAAACTATTGAAGGATTAAAAATGTATCAATCCACAAAGTAGATTACTTTTATATTTAGAATTATATTAAATTTTCTTAATTATGGCTCTTTCCCATGGTACTGGAAATGCATTTTATGAATTTGTATGCACTCTAGGTTAGGTCTGTGAATAACAAGTGTCATTTCTAAATATATTTTACAGACAAGTCAGTTTTCACTTTACTTAAAAGAATCCCACACTGGAATAAATATCTTTGATCCATTAGAATAGGAATAGACACCAACTCCTTTTTATTTAATTTTATTTGTGGGTCTGGCTTCTAATCTTTACCATTTTGTCCTCGCCTCCATCTCAGACCTGTGTTGCTGACATTATACACTGGTCTATGAATTTGGGTTTTATCCTCTTAAATAAGAACAATACCTCTGTTCAACTCCAGCTGAATAATTTGGGACAACACTCAATAACCAATTGAGCAAGATTAATTTCTACCTGGCACTGCAGAGAATTCTACTCTGTAGCAGAAAGTGTTGTTTTTGGAACAATGTTAGACACTCTCTACTATTTTACTGTCTCCTGACAGAAATTAATAGTAAAGGTCTTCTAGAGTCATTTATCAACAACCTTCTGGATTCACACTTTTACAAACCATGTATCCTCAGCTGAGGGAATATGTTGCGTGAGATTTTGCATCAAAATGTCAGTGGAAGGCAGACTCTGACCAGGGTAAGGTTTTTGGAGTAATTGATCTGGGTGACTTGGACTTTGGTTGGACTCCTTGAGGCCTAGTCTTGAAAGAAGCTGAAAGGACCTTCAGCAGGGCTCTGAGTGATCCCACAAGAGATGTAAACACAGATGCAGCAGGCATAGGCAAGCAGCCCAGCAGAGAGCCTGGGCCAAAGTCCGAGCAGTTAGCACATTGTGAAGCAAAGTACCCAAGCAGGCCCCAGAGAATAAACAAACTGTTGTGTGCATGTGTTTTTAAAAGAAAGCTTCAAAGTAGGCTTAAAATTTTATGAGAGATCATGAAAATGGGAAGGATTCGATATGTTCTATTTATATCTTTTGCAAAAAAAAAATGTACTTATAACATGCACTACCTCTGTGTATCTGTAATATAAAGGTGAAATGTCTGTTTAAAAGTAGTGTGCTTTTAGTTTCTATTAAGCATAGCCTGGGCCTTAGTATTCATTTTACCAAAAGCATATGTTAAAAGGATATTAAAAATGTGTCACACCAATGCAAGGTAATAATAGGAGAAACTGGGGAAGGGGTAATATATGGTGACTCTGTTACCTAACACTGTTCTAAAAACCCAAAGTATATTAATTTTTTAAATGTTTTTATTTTTTTAAGATTTTACTTATTTGATAGAGAGCATGAGCAGGTAGGAGGGGCAGAGGGAGAGAGAGAAGCAGCCTCCCCGCTGAGCAGGGAGCCCAATGAGGAGCTAGATAAGGGGCTCGATCCCAAGACCCTGGGATCATGACCTGAGCCGAAGGTAGATGCTTAACCGACTGAGCCACCCAGGTGTCCCTAATTTTTAAAATATTTTTAAAAGGATATTAAAACCAATACCATAATTCATGATGAGATAACTCTCACTATCTACTGTCATAAAGTCAAGAAGTTTAGAAGTGCTTTGTATGTGTTTATAATGGAAACAAATGAATATTATGTAACCTGTAGGAACGTTTCCTTAAGAAAATAGATGACACTAAAGTATATATGAAATATATTTTTAAAAATAAGAACCTGCCCTCTCAGGGGTTTTGTGTAGAAAAAGGCAGACAGAATTAATACATGTGTGTATACACGCACACACACACACACGTTTATACATATATGTATATATGTATATATACATGTGTGTATATATATGTATATATGTATATGTTTATACATATATATATATATCTTCTCTGTGTGGTTAGGGAAAGGTTTTGTAATAGTATTTTTCAGCAATGACAAAGATATATCTACAAAAGTTGATTTTAAAATCCTTCTACTGAGTAATTTAGTTAAGTATGAATATATTCAAATTAGCCCCCACCGTGTGTTGGTATGGGTATGGATAACGTGCTTTTTCCAAAATCTATTCCTAGAAAGAGAGAGAGAGAGAGAGAAGAACACATTAACCAAAGTGTGATATTCTAGTGGAAACTATTAAAGGCATTTTTCAGTAGCGAGCTTTATTTCCAGCCATTTATCTTGTACCACTTCCTTTCTTTAAATATGACTTCTGATTTTACTTTGTCTGAGAAATAACAGCAAGTTGAGTAGAACGTCCTGAAGTTAAAAAAAAAAAGTCTGAAGTCTTGACAAAGAAGAATATTCTTTCTAATTCTGTCATGCGATTTCCAGTATCAGAATTTATAGAGGCCCGAAGTTCCTGGCACTACCTGACATAACTGGCATTATTTGATCTTTCTAACCACAGCACCCCAAAGCTGAAAAGAATCAGTCAGGAAGAATTCACATTTATTTTTTCCTTCGATGAAATTCATTGTATAGTAGCATATGTTTAAGGGAATGTGTGAGTTTTATTGCAGGTCAGAAAGGCGGCAGTTCTAATCCATGATTCACAAGGAAAACAGAGCACACAAAGACCAGTGCAAGACTGCTGGGTTGGAGATTGGAAGGTTCTAGTGTGTAAACCATATTCCAGTCTGATAATGTGGGCAACAATAGGGTCATAAAAACTAAAACACTCCATGTGGATAGGAGACCGTCTTTGTTTTAGGGCTCTTTATGCTTTATTTAAAAGTTGTTGGTCAGATTCTTGCAAGGCTAGAATGATTCTGAGTATGGTGCTTTGTGAAGTGCATAAACCATTTGTGAACTCAAGGGGAATATTAAATATATTTCACTTGCCAAGAAGTTAATCAGTCAACCACAGATCCTTATTCAATGCGATTTATTGAACACCTGCCATATTAGAAGAGCCGTAACAAGCCAGGTGGTGAACTGAAATGGCAACACTGCCCTCAAGGTGCTTATAATCAGAAGAAAATGAAGAGGATGGCAGCTAAAATGTACAAGGGCCTCCCGGTTTACGCTATTTCACATACATTTACAAAGGATGGCTGGAGCTGGATCATTACATACAATACCATCATCATCAACAGCAAGTAGATATACATACATGATCAGTTATAGGTATGTGTGTGTGCACGTGAGTGAGTGTGTGCACATGCAGAAGGGGGGCATTTGTCCTTAGTCTGGAATAGCTTTAGGGAACAATGGAAGTTGAAACAGATTTCTGAAGAAATGGTAGGAAACAAGAAAGAGGCTTTGTAGTTCGGGGACAGAATTCTGAGTGATGTGACTGTTGGGAAAATAAATGCTGTGTCAAAGTGTAGTAATCAAATAATCAAGTAATTATCTGTTAGCTTCCCAATTCAAAATATTAACTTGATTTTGAAACTAATTGGGAGCAGTTAGTTAGAAGGTTTCGAGCGTGGAGGGATATAAATAAAAATTCACTTAAAGAAGGCTCTTCCATCTTCTATTTGTGGGACAAATGATTTAGACACTAGAGGCAGGCTGGTCTCACCGCTTGAAGGTATGAAGAGAAAAACTGATCCTTCTAATTATATTGGACGGTTCAGGACAGATCAGAAGAGGTAGGGTTGGCTTTAAGTTAATTACACCCAATCTGTATGCCTGTTAACTCATCAAGACAATTAGATTTATAATGAAAGATTGTTATGAAGATTGATGAAATAATATAAAAACATATGGCATGTGATAGACACTCAAATGGCTTAGTTTAATCTGAATCTAAAATACAAATCCAGGGGCGCCTGGGTGACTCAGTCGTTAAGCGTCTGCCTTCGGCTCAGGTCATGGTCCCAGGGTCCTGGGATCGAGCCCCGCGTTGGGCTCCCTGCTCCGTGGGAAGCCTGCTTCTCCCTCTCCCACTCCCCCTGCTTGTGTTCCCTCTCTCGCTGTGTCTCTCTCTGTCAAAAAATAAATTAAAAATCTTAAAAAAATAAAATACAAATCCAATTATGACAATTACAATAACAGTTTAGTATATGGCCTCAAAAATAGTTATTTTTTTTGTAAATAGATATTTTGGTTTTATAGTAAGGTTATCCAGAGAAAATTTACATTCAGCAAGAACTATACAGGACCATCTCACATTCACAAAAGAAAAAAAGGTATACCTTTACAATAGCATTCCAATTTTTGCCAAGTTAGGATGAATCTATAGTAAATCTATGTTTTTAAAGTGATCTTATTGCTGAAAAAATCTAGAGGGCTGTGACAGAATCATTTTGCACAAAGCTGTCAGCGTTTCTTTTCAACCAGTCAAATGGCTGTCTTAATGTAATTCCATTAATGTAATTTCATAATATAATGTAGTCTGATTTATCTTTCCTTATCAAATAAAATCTCAAGAAAGTACCAATCCTTTTTAAAAGTTGAATGTATAAAACAAAGCAAAACCTAACAAGATTTTTTTCAAAAACCCTCCTGAGTTGAATGGTTCTCATGTGGAACATTGTTTTAACTCACTTTAATTTTAGTTCTTTAAGTTTAAGGATTTCAGTCTTTTGAATATGTATTTATGTTTGTGACATGTAAATAAACAAGGGAAGGTTTTTGTGTGATCGTTCTCTTGGAGTATCAACTTTTAAGTTAGTCTGTTTTTGCAGTTCATCTTCTCTCCTTACTGATTCTGGGACTGTGGCAGTGTCAACCTGACCTCCAGAATTGCTCCATTAAATGAGGTGGAAAGCAGCCACTGCAGAGAACACACTCATCAAATAACTCACCCTTTTCTCTCCTTTCTCTTCTGTATTCTTACTTACAGCGTCAGTCCAAGTACAAACAGACACAAGCCTAAGATAACTAACGATACTGAAAACAATCATTTGTATTTTCCCAGCACTCTGCGGTTTATAAATGCTTCCACGCTTACTATGTTACTTGGTATGGACAGAGCAACTATTACCATCACTGTTAACACCGAAGATTATTCTGAGACCTAAGCAGTTCGGAGAAATATCGCAGATCACAAAATTAATAAATGTTATGGCCAGATTGAAACCCAGATGTCCTTACACTAAGGACAGGACTCTCTACCATTCTATACTGCTGTTGGCAGCTGGGTGGGCTTAGGGAGAGCAAGATAAGTAGACAGATGAAGGGCAAATTCATGCTAGCAGATAAGGGTAGAATGATAGCATAAGCCAGTGCTAATTTTATGTGTCAAGATAGATGATAATTTTTCAACCCAAGTTGTTTAAAAAATGCAGGTACTGAGATAAAATTAGGAATAAAAACCATATATATGCAAATAAATATCAGGAGCTTGAGAAAATACTGGAATTAATTTTGCTATAAAATGCAAAAATAGCAGATTTCTAAGTTCTTTTAAAGGACTAGAATACTTGTATCAATTAATGCATAGGTCCTAATGCTTTGTGTTTAGGGTATATTTTCTAACTTTACTTGCTTATTTGTTGAATTAGTAATATGTTCACATTTTTCCAGTTGAAAAGATATAAGATAGGACATAGCAAAAAGTTTCTGCACATAGTTACCCTCCTATATCAGCCAGTTTTCAACAAGAGAGGTAAACCAATAGGACATAGGAGATAAAAAGATGGAAAGAAAGAAGATAGATAATTTCTACCTCAAATGTCTCTATGACATATATATCATATGTATATATACATAAGATATATAATATATGTGTATATAAAGAGATTTATCACAAGACATTTGCTTATCTGATTGTGGAGTCTGACTAAGCAAGCCCCAAATTTGTAGGGCAACCAGTCAGGAAGGGAAGATCATGAACAGGTTGAAACTCCACAGACCCGGGCAGAAGCTCTTCTCAGGTGGATTTTCTTTTTTCTCTCAGAGAAATCTCAGCCCTGCTTTTTTTTGCCTTCTAATAGATTCAGTCAAGTCACAAAGATTATCCAAGATAATCTTTCTAATTCAAAGTTAACTGATTAGAAACTTTCCTGAAATAAGCCTCTTTCATATCTTGTATTGTTCTTTTAATATTATGTTGCATGTTTGGCTATAATATATTACTAATTTTTGCAGCACTATTCATTAGTGAGATTGTGATTTTTGTTTTAGCTTTTTGCTCTCTTTCAGATTTTGTTTTCAGTGTAATTTCAGCTTAACTTAATATAACTAGATGTGTCTTTTCTTCTATGTTTTGTGGAAGTGTATATATCATTGGAATTTTCTATGCCATAATTGTTCAGTAGATTTTAACTGAATAGTGTTGGCTTGGGTCTTTTTTCCGAGAGTGAAGAACGTAGCTGTTTGGCAAGTTTTCTATTTCTTTCAATGATTAAATTAGCCCACTCATAGTTTCTTTCCCTTTTGGAACAAATTTAAATAAATAACACATCCCTTAAAATGTATCTGCTTCGTTCAAATGTGGTTAAAAGCATGTTTCAAGATATACTTACTATCTCGGACACTTTGGAGAAATTTCTCTAAATTCTATATTCCTCAGTTTAATTCATCTATAAAATAGAATCATATACTACCTTATAAGATTACTCTCAGGATTAAGTGAGTAAATAAATATTGTTTGTGCTTTGTTTTGTCCCTGTTGATTTCAAATTCTTTTTTTTAAGTGAATTTTTAAAAATTTAATTTATTATGTTATGTTAGTCCCCATACAGTACCTCATTAGTTTTTCACGTAGTGTTCCATGATTCATTGTTTTCGAATAACACCCAGTGCTCCATGCAATATGTGCCCTCCTTAATACCCATCACTGGGCTAACCCATCCTCCCAACCCTCTCCTCTCTAAAACCCTCAGTTTGATTCTTTTTTTGTGAAGAAAGGGGAAATTGTGGACTTTCTTCTCCATTTTCAAATCAGAAGTCTTCATCTGAGTCAAATTTTCTATTAAGAGAATTTTGGCAATATATTTGAAGATTTTTTTAATCTAAATTCAAGTTAGTTAATACATAGCATAGTAATTGTTTCAGGAGTAGAATTTAGTGATTCATCACTTGCATATAACACCCAGTGCTCATCCTAAGTGTCCTTCTTAATGCCCATCACCCATTTAGCCTATCCCCCCCCACCCACCTCCTCGCCAGCAACCATCAGTTTGTTCTCTATAGTTAAGAGTCTCTTATGGTTTGCCTCCCTCTCTGTTTTTATCTTATTTTATTTTTCCTCCTCTTCCACTATGTTCATCTGTCTTGTTTCTTAAATTCTACATGTGAGTGAAATCATATGATATTGGTCTTTCCCTGACTGACTTATTTCACTTAGCATAATACCTCTAGTTCCATCCATGTTGTTGCAAATGACAAGATTTCTTTCTTTTAGATCACCGAGTAATATTCCATTGTATATATATACCATATCTTCTTTATTCATTCATCAGTCAACGGACATTTGGGCTCTTTCTAGAATTTGTCTATTGTTGGTAGTGCTGCTATAACCATGGAGGTGCATGTGCCTCTTCGAATCAGCATTTTTGCATCCTTTGGATAAATACTTAGCAGTATAATTGCTGGGTCATAGGGTAGCTCTATTTTTAACTTTTTTAGGAACCTCCATATTGTTTTCCAGAGTGGCTGCACCAGTTTGCGTTCCCACCAACAATGCAAAACAGTTCCCTTTCTCTGAATCCTCGCCAACACCTTTTGTTTCCCGAGTTGTTCATTTTAGCCATTCTGACAAGTGTGAGGTGGTGTCCCACTGTGCTTTTGATTTGTATTTCCCTGATGATGAGTGATGTTGAGCATCTTTTCATGTGTCTGTTAGCCATAAGTATGTCTTTGGAAAAAGATCTATTCGTGTCTTCTGTCCATTTCTTAACTGGATTATTTGTTTTTGGATGTTGAGTTTGTTAAGTTCTTTATAGATTTTGGATACTAACCCTTTATCTGTCCTTTGAAAATATCTTCTCCTTTTAGTTTTGTTGATTGTTTCCTTTGCTGTGCAGAAGCTTTTTATCTTGATGAAGTCCCAGTAGTTTATTTTTGCTTTTATTTCCTTTGCCTTCAGAGATGTGTCTAGTAAGAAGTTGCTGCAGCCCAGTCAGATAGGTTGCTGCCAGTGTTCTCCTCTAGGATTTTGATGATTTCCTGTCTTAGATTTAGGTCTTTCATCCGTTTTGAGTATTTTTGTTTATGGTATAAGAAAGTGGTCCAGTTTCATTGTTCTGCATGTGGCTGTCCAGTTTTCCTAACACCAATTGTTATAGAGATTGTTTTTTTTCCCATTGGACATTCTTTCCTGCTTTGTCGAAGATTAGTTGACCATATAGTTGTGGGTCCATTTCTGGGTTCTCTATTCTGTTCCATTGATCTATGTGTCTGTTTTTGTGCCAGTACCATATTGTCTTGATGATTACAGCTTTGTAATACAGCTTGAAGTCCAGAATTGTGATGCCACCAGGTTTGGTTTTCTTTTTCACCATTACTTTGGCTATTCGGGGTCTTTTCTGGTTCCATACAAATTTTAGAATTGTTTGTTCTAGCTCTGTGAAAAATGCTGGTGTTATTTTGATAGGGATTGCTTTGATTGTGTAGATTGCTTTAGGTAGTATAGACATTTTAACATATTTGTTCTTCCAATCCATGAGCATAGAATATTTTTCCATTTCCTTGTGTCTTGTTCAATTACTTTCATGAACATTCTATAGTTTTCAGTGTACAGATCTTTTACCTCTTTGGTTAGGTTTATTTCTAAGTATCTTACGGTTTTTGGTGCAATTGTAAATGGGATCGATTCCTTGATTTCTCTTTCTGCTGTTTCATTATTGGTGTATAGAAATGCCACAGATGTTTGTATGTTGATTTTATATCCTGCAACTTTTCTGAATTCTTGTATCAGGTCTAGCAATTTTTTGGTGGAGGCTTTCAGGTTTTCCTTCTTCTCTTTTCTTTTTTTCTTGAGAGAGAGAGAGTGAGCAGGGGGAAGAGGGGCAGAGGGAGAGGGATAGAGAGACTTTGAAGCAGGCTCCACGCCCAGTGTGGAACCCAACATGGGGTTTGATCTCACACCCTAAGATCATGACCTGAGCAGAAATCAAGAGTCGGACACTTAACCGACTGAGCCACCCAGGAGCCCCTCTTTCAGGTGTTCTACATAGAGTATAATGTTGTCTGTAAATAGTGAAATTTTGACTTCTTCCTTGCCGATTTGGATGCCTTTTATTTTGTTTTATTGTTTGATTGCTGAGGCTAGGACTTCCAGTACTATGTTGAACAACAGTGGTGCAAGTGGACATCCCTATTGTGTTCCTTACCTTAGGGGAAAAGCTCTCAGTTTTTCTCCATTGAGGATGATATCAGCTGCAGGTCTTTCTTATGTGGCCTTTATGACATTGAGGGTTTTTATCAAGAAAGGATGCTGTATTTTGTCAGATGCTTTTTTGCATCTATTGAGAGGATCATATGGTTCTTATCCTTTCTTTTATGAATGTGGTATATCATGTTGATTGATCTGTGGATATTGAGCCACCCCTGAAACTGAGGAATAAATCCCACTTGATCATGGTGAATAATCCTTTTAATGTACTCTTGTATTTGATTAGCTACTATCTTGTTGAGAATTTTTTCATCCATGTTCATCAGTGATATTGGTCTGTAATTCTCCTTTTTATTGGGGTCTTTGGTTTTGGGATCAAGGTAATGCTGGCCTCATAAAATGAGTTTGGAAATTTTCCTTCTATTTCTACTTTTTGGAACTGCTTCAGAAGAATAGATATGAATTCTTCTTTAAATGTTTGGTAGAATTTCGCTGGGAAGCCATTCAGTCCTGGACTCATGTTTATTGAGAGATTTTTGATTACTGATTCAATTTCTTTGCTGGTTATGGGTCTGTTCAAATTTTCTATTTCTTCCTGTTTCAGTTTTGGTAATTTATATGTTTCTAGGAATTTATCCGTTTCTTCCAGATTGCCTGATTTGTTGGTATATAATTGTTCATAATATTCTGTTATAATTGCTTGTATTTCTGTGGTGTTGGTTGTAATCTCTCCTCTTTTATTTGTGATTTTATTTATCTGGGTCCTTTCTCTTTTCTATTTGATAAGTCTGGCTAGGAGTTTATCAATTTTGTTAATTCTTTCAAAGACCCATCTAGTTTTGTTGATCTGTTCTACTGTTTTTTTGATTTCTATATCACTTATTTCTGCTCTGATCTTAATTATTTCCCTTCTTCATATTTGAAGATATTAAGCACTAAGTATTAAGATAAATTTATTTTATGTGTCTTATGACCTTGCATTAGAATGTGTTTCTCACTTCTTACTTGAGCGAGCTGGCCTACAGGTCGTGTGACTTCATTAGCTCATTGATATTGTAACACACGTTACAACTATGGATTGTTTACTCGGTTTCAGAGAAAATATGTTTAACTTATTTTTCAAAATTCCAGAATCCACCAGTAAGAGGATCACAATCCTAAGTAGTTTTAGCATGCTGATTGGGAAAGAGTGACATTCTTAAGGATACCTCCCATCAAGTACTAAGGCCAGTCATTGTTTTACTGATTCCGTTGTTTAAAAACATTAGATATTTGTGTAGGAAAGAATATTATGAACAACTCATTTCTTTTCCAGAGCATACCTCTTCTTCTGGGAAGGCGATATAGCTACTCTTTTTAATTTTACAATGGAAAAATATATTAGATCTAAACATACTGATTTTGATTTTGTCATTAAAATGGTCCCTATATGGACTCCTATTAAACACTTTCTGATCACATATCCTATTTCTCTTGCCCTCACTCATTCTGCTCCAGCCACACTGGCTTCCTTGCTATTCCTCAATCATGATAAGCTTATTTTAGACTCAGAGCTTCTTTTATATTTGTGTTCTCTATAGCTAGAATGCCTTTCCTCATGTCCACATGGCTTGCTTCTTGCCTTCTTCAAGCCTCTGTCCAAATATCACCCTCTCAGGACTACTCTATTTAAATAGCAACATTGCTCTCCCCAACCTCTATTACCACCTGCTTATTCTCCCTAGTTCCCTTATTTTTCTTTATAGCTCTTTTTCCTTTTTAATATACTTTATCATTTTTTGGTCTATCACTTATTTTCCACCATTAAAATAAAACATAAACCTCATGGGAGAAGGACATTTTTCCCTATTTTATTTGCTACTATATCCTTGATTTCTATCACAGTTCCTGGCATATAATAGATGCTCCATAAAATGTTTGTTGACTGAATGAAAGTATTGTCTGTCCCACTTAGTCAATATCTGATTAATTACCACTATGGTCAGAAATGCAGATCAACTTTTAAATTATTATCATAATTTTGATTCAATACAGTAAGTTTTCAAAGGCAGGAACTATTTATTTGCATTTTATCAGTTGGAACTCTTTAATTTGTGAGTAAAAGATTGACCTAGCCCAAAATTGGCTATGTAATTAATCTATGTGAAAAGATTTCCACATTGCTTAAGTCAGAATTGACGTTATTTGATTTAGAAATCAGCCTCTGGCTTTGCTTCCATTTTGTTGGTGTCAGTCTGGCTGAAGAGCAGCTTTTAGGCCTGTATACACTCAGGTTTTAAGTCTTGAGAGAAGAATCAAGTCCAGTTCTCCAGTAGCTTCAGCCTCACCCAATCAACAGTGTCCTGGAACTGGGACTTGTAAACCTCTGATTACTCCATTCATCAACCAGTTTCTGTAGCCATATCCAGGTGTCTTCTGTTTGTCTAAGGACTAACTAAGCTCATGCCCTACCCTTAAAGTCAGGAAGTAGTTGCCAGGACCACATAGTCTGTGAGTGGAGAAGAAAGTGGTTAAACAGTAAGACCAAAGAAATAGTATATAGTATATAGTATATAGTATAATAAATACTATATAAAGTGCCTAGGTGGTCCATAAATACTGATTGATCATGTTTCTCACAATCATTTTCTTTGCTTAATAATTACAACTTTGCAAATGCTTCATTTTTACTTAAATACTGGAGACGTGTGTGAAAAGTGATTTTTTCTCTTTGAAATTATATTTTTAAATTTAATTTTGTTTTTCTTTAGGATCTCCAGATAATTGTCCTTCCCCTGCTCCTTTTTATAGGAGAAAGTCAGCTTCAGTCAAGGGATCAGTTGTGGCAAATCCATAGAGTTCTCTGGGACAGTTGGAAAAATGAAGATGTTGTCTAGGTGGGGATCGTGCCTGTTCTTGTCCTGCATTGGCGATATTTACTACCTATTTTTTAAGCATAATCAAAATTAAGGTTAGGCTTCCCAAGACGTCAGTCTACCAGAAGCACTAAAACATTACTGAAGTCTTTAAACCATATTAGAAATCTAAAATGATTTTAAAACAGTGGGTAGGGATCTTGGAGGCTACTTAATAGTATGGCGGTACATGATATTTCTCCATTTGGCTATGGTACATAGAAGCTGTGGTGACATTTTTGCTGATTTTATATGGTGAACCAACATGTGAGTCAATAAGTGGATTTTGTAGTTTGCTTATGCATTTGCATAATAATAAAACAATTTGTATTTTTTGAAGTATTGTGTGTTGTTAAAAGGAAAATTTTAAAATGCAGCTTAGAGTTGGAAATGAAACCTCAGCCAAATGGAAAGACTTGAGTGTAATGATCAGCTACTGCAAATGATGTATAATAAACTACCCAAACCATAGTGGCTAGCAACAATAAGCATTTATTCCTATATTTCTGGGTCTTCTGGTTGATGTTCAACCAGTATACAAGGGGCTTCATCTGGGTGTAGCTCTAAGCTGAGGATTTAGTTCTGCTCAACATGTATGCCTGGAGATATGTGGTGCCTCCTTGAGTCTTGGTCTAGAAATTTCACACTGTTACTTTCTTCCATATTTCATTTATTGAAGTATAATCAACCCAATGTCTATGGTATGGGGAAATATCCTTTACCTTTCATGGAGAAAATGGAGAGTCTCAGGGCTAAAGATGTGGATGTATAATTCTAACTTAAGGGTAGGTGAAGAATTGGAAGCAAAGATTCAGTCATCCACATCGAGTAGCAACATACATATGCTAAACTTTTCTAAGTTGAGGTTAGGAGCTACAGGGTGATTCTTTTGTTGAGTTAGGGTTATAGATTATGCCCTGTATTGGTTCTGTTTCTCCCGATGTGTATGTGTATGTGTGTGTCTGTTTGTGAATGTGTTTTATGCACACATAAAGACTGGCAAGTCCCAAGATCTGCAGGGTGAGTGGGCAAGCTGGAGACCCAGGAGAATTGATGATGTAGTTCTAGTCTGAAGGCTAACAGGCATGATACCCAGGAAGAACAGAAGTTTCAGTTAAAATCTGAAGGAAGGAGAAAAGTTGTGTCCCAGTTTGAAGGACATCAGGCAGGCAGAATTCTTTCTTACACAGAGAGGGTCACCTTTTTTGTTTTATTCAGGCCTTGGTTGGATGAGGCCACTCATATAAGGGAGGACAATCTACTTTACTCAGTCTACCCATTTAAATGTTAATCTCATCCAAAAACATTTTCACAGAAACACCCAGAATAATGTTTGATCAAATACGTGGGCACTCTGTGACCCAGTCAAACTGATATATTAAAATTGGTTATTACAAGCCCTGGTTTTGTTTGTTTTTGTCTTGACTTTTTATGACAAGAAAAGAGAAGCTGAGTGAATACTCCTTTTCTTTTTCTTACTGAATTCCCAACCTCTTTTCTAAATAAATAGTGAGCCAGCCAAACTTTGAAGAATATAGGTTTAAAGGGATACCAAATTATTAGCTTGTCTTGAGTGCCCACGGATCTTGGTCTGGCCCTGTTCCTAAGGTTTGTGCATGTGGCCCTTAGAAACTCAAGAGAGTGAAAGTTCCCTTTTCTTTAAGAGAGAACCACACTCTGTGGGAATCTGAAGTCTTTGTTCACATGACCTCATTGTGGAACTCAGCATTAAAACAGTGGGTAGGAATCTCTGAGGCTACTTAATAGTATGGTGGTACATGAAGTTTCTCCATTTGACTGTGGTATGTAGAATTTGTGGTGACATTTTTGCTGATTTTATATGGTGAACCAACATGTGAGTCAATAAGTGGATTTTTATAATTCGTTGATCTATTTGCATAATAATAGGAGTGTCTGAAGGACAGGTTGAAGAAGCCACGCCCTGCCTTTGGAAAAACAAAGTATCTGAGGTAGACTGTTGCCAGTTGAAATGTCATCTTTAGGGCGCCTGGGTGGCTCAGTTGGTTAAGCGACTGCCTTCGGCTCAGGTCATGATCCCAGGGTCCTGGGATCGAGTCCCACATCGGGCTCCCAGCTCAGCAGGAAGCCTGCTTCTCCCTCTCCCACTCCCCCTGCTTGTGTTCCTGCTCTCGCTGTCTCTGTCTCTGTCAAATAAATAAAAAAAATCTTAAAAAAAAAAAAAAAAAAAAGAAATGTCATCTTTAGAGTATATTAAAAGTGGGATAGTTTGGAACCTGAATGTATAAAATGTCAAAAGAGAGTAGTTGAAAAAGGTTTCAGTATTGGTCCAAAGGAAAATTATCTAAATTTAATGAACACTTAAGACTGCATTGTCAGTTTTTATGATTGCCTTTAAGGAGAAGAGTAATGTATGGGATTCTATTGCAGGATTCAAGAGAAAGTGCCTAAGAACATATTGTTTGGTGTGGTTAGGGTGAATGCGTAGAAATGAGACTGAAAAGACAAGCTCTGGCTTTATCATTGAGGGCCTTGCTTGTGAAATTAGGGAACATGAACTGCCTCTTATGGGTGTTATGGATCCATCAAGATGTTTAAGCAACTGAGGGACAGAATTGTTCAGTTTCTGGATAATTTGCACTGGTGATAGTAAGCAGGACAGAGGAAGACCTGATTAGAATTTTTTATAGATCTAAATGTTGAAAAGATTCTGGTGGCACCAGAATTATGCAATTTCACTAATTTTACAATTTAAACTAATATACAAAGCATATACAAATGTTGAAATTAAAATAATGCCTAAAACTTAAATGTCATAATTATAAATTCTTTCCAGATATTCTACTTTTTAAAAATCTGGGTAAACTCACTGAACCTAAACTTTTCTCATATTTTATATTGTGTTTGCTTTACTGACACCCTAAGAATATGATTTTATCACCCACTGGGTGATCTAGAGCATTCCATGAGAATTTCAACGAAGGCAGTAACAGT
Organism: Neomonachus schauinslandi; assembly: GCF_002201575.2. Taxonomy (NCBI): domain Eukaryota; kingdom Metazoa; phylum Chordata; class Mammalia; order Carnivora; family Phocidae; genus Neomonachus; species Neomonachus schauinslandi. Next base: position 51,138,596 of record NC_058414.1, read on the forward strand.
GGGGATGCATGGACAGCAGAAAATTTTAGAAGGTAGAGTTGAAAGAACTTGGTGGCTGTCTGGCAAAGGAGAGGGTCAGGGATTTGGATGTTTCTAGCTTAGAACCATGGGTAGATTAAAATAAAAGGACATAGGAAAAAAGCAATGGTAATGGAATGGTAAGGGAAACATATGGTCAATCTAAAATGTAGATTCTTATTGCATCACATCGAATCAGTTCAAAAGTAAGTTTCCTGGTGGTAGGAGAATTTTTTTCCTAGATTTATATAGACTAAGGTTGTATTTTTGAAAGTGGTGATTTAAATAACTTCCAGAACCTAATAGAGATTTAGAATAAAAAATTTACCTTGATATTATCTAGGAGGTTTTTTTTTTTTTTTTTTTGATAACAGACATTGTCTACTTACTTGGAGAAAGGCTGGTATTCATTACCAAATTGCAAGCTTTATAATTTTAGTCAATTATATATTATTGGTCATGCCTGCGAATGCCTTGAATTTCTTCAGCCAATGCCAATGATGAATGTGGGTAGATGATTTGAAAAAAATAAAGGAACTAAGTAGTTTCAGAGTCCTACTAAAGAACTCATTCCTGCTCTAGAATTCTGAAATCCCCTTCATTTACTCAACAAATGTTCCTTTGATGCAAACAAGCATACAAAATCTGTATGTAGTCCTGTTCTCTGCTTTGCTATGGGAAACATGTAATCCATTCTTTTTGTACTAGTGTGTCTTTGACCTGAAATTATATTGGAAAAAGCTGGAATTAAATGAAATTGAATTTAATTAAAAAGAAATTAAATTTAATTAAAAAGAAAATTAAATTTCTTTTTGTCTTATTGCTAATCATGGTACCCTTTGGAATGTTGTCAATGACTATTAACAGAAGTAAAAGAAGATATTCAGACTAACTCAGGATGTGAATTCTCACAAAGAAATATGGCCTTTTCCATCCTCATTCTCCTTTTCATTTTTTTTCCTCCTCCTCTTCTTCCTCTTCTCTCCCTCCTCCCCTATGGGTATCAAATGCAAAAATATAAAAGGCAAATGCAGTTTGCTTCTCAGGTTCTTATACTTGGTGATCTGGCTGTCTCCTGACATTAGTCTTCTTTTCTTTTTTTTTTTTTCTCTGAGAAAACATCAGCGTGAAGACGGTGACCCTGTGCACTTGTTTTAGATGAGGGTAAACAGAAAACGATATTACTTGCCTGAATGGAGTAGACTATCCCATGGAGGAGAATAATAGCTGTCTTCTAGTTTCTGTTTTTCTAAAAAGACCAGTGAGAACTTAAAAGGAGAAAGACCTGGAGAGGGGGTGAAAGATGATTACCTTAAGGATTAGAGCTGTTACCCTGGTGAAGTCTGCAAATACTGTTTCTAAGTGATGGGTTCAATGTCTCTCAAGTAAAATGAATTTCAACTAAGGGATTAGCAGTAAATCTTTACAGGAAAATATCTCTCAGTTAGTTATCCATTATGATAGCATTATTTCAATAAAAATGGATATTGTTTCACTCATTAACCAGGCTGTCATATAAATATTATTTTAAAAGATCAGAAGAAATATACTATTTTTTGGAAAAGTTCAAATTGCTGAAATTTAATCACAAGTTTGGCTATTTTAAAATAAATTCATTAAAAATGATTTTTTTTTAAATGAAACACAGCATTGTTCTGGCTTTCTTAGTGACTTTACAAATTGAAATATTTTAAGTATTTTGTCAAAAATTTGGTAGATACAGGTTTCATAGATGCCTTATAATTTGCTATATACTCTTGTTGGCATTTTTTATTTTTAAGAAGTAATCAAAAACACATTGTGAGCTCAAGGAACAGCATATATGCTTCAGGTTAACACGGTAATGGCTCTGACCTTTAACCCTGATGCAACTGTTCTATGCTAACAGCTCTTTGTGAAAGGACACCAAATACTGAAGAAATTGGAAAGGTTAACAAAGTTAGTGGACAAAATAAACTTGATACTGAGAATGAACTTTCACATGTAGCAAAAAAATAAACACTATTCTCTTAAGCTGATCATCAAAGGATGTTTAAGATGCCTATATATGCTTCTTAGTGCTAAGTTCATACTCTCTTCTGAGAATTGTTTATACAGAGGGTTACCAAATTCATAGTGAGTCAATTACTGTAAATTCATAAGAACTAATATGTATGGGATTATTTTAAAACAATTGAAGTCCCAGCACCACTGGGGTGGTAATCATACTTAGGAACTTGCTATATTTTTCAAGTCATTTTCATGACATCCAAGTATAAGAGGTATTCCTAACTTACTTATGTAGACTTGAGTTGAATTATTCCCCAGTATAATTTATAGAATTTGGGTCCAAAATATAACCTGAATTCTTGGCTGCAACAAGGTAATATAAAGCCTGACTTCTGTTACTGACACATTTTAGAAGTTCACAGCTCAGACTGACTCTACAATGGGAATTACATATCAGATTACTTTTGTAGAAATGGAAAAGAGCAATGTTACTGCAAAACTGGTGTGTGATCACCAAGAACACAGTGTGGAAAGGTCATTTAAACAACACTGAAAAGATAGGTGTGTTTTTTACTAGTTACTGCTTATCATCTAAACTGTTTTATTAGCATTTCCTAAAAACCACATAACGTCCTAAAGATGTAAAGATGATTTCTCTCTCCTGTGCACAAGTACCCCTTAAAGGAGATATCCTAGACTAAAACTCACCAAAGCACTCTTAATGTTATTTTTAGTAATGAGAAGTACAGGTTAGGAACTTTTTTTTATTTCTCACTGTATCAAGAAAATATTGTTTACATGAAAAGCAGAGCAAGAGACAGACAAGAATGGTCATATCTGGTTTTGCATTTAAAAGTCCAATCCTTGATGCTTAAAAAAATAAAACTTCAGGTGGTCTTATTTTTTAACTCAACAAAGTTCCATTTGTTATATAAGTCGTCTTACTAATTTATTGTTGGGCTTTGAAAAAGCTTCTCCATTTTGCCGGTCTTCCAAAGTATTGGTTGATGTGGCTAGCAGTCTTTCAGAAAACAGCAGGATTAACAGGGTATTTGCACACCTGCAAAGCTCATTTAATGACTAAAATTACAAATGCTGTACAAGTAAAACAAAAAAACTGTATTTTTTAAGTTATTTAGTGACCACAGCTATATAACACTATTCAGACAACCAAGAATGTATGTCTATATATTATGTATCCCAAAACGTAGTTTTGATTGATTATTTTTCCATGTCAAATATTTTGATTTGCTGGAAAAGATGATAAAAAATCCTTAAGAGAAATGGACAACTTTATGAGAAAATGACTGAGCAGCAAAAGCAAGAAAGTGATCTTGAGAATCTTAAAGTCGGTAGATAAATTAGAGGAGAAGAGAGAACATACACATAAAGATGGTGAGCATGGCTGCTTTTCTTCTAAGGACTTGCATTCAGATGCATTGCATGCATACCTAGGCTAAATACATTAACTTCCCTGGAAAGTATTCTCTGGATGATTCACCCATCTTTCAGACATGTAATTTTTAGGCTTTTATTTATTGATCATTTGATTTTTTTTTGATCAAGAGATTTTCATTTTGATGATTCCTAGGTTTCTTGAAAATTCTCTCACTTCTCATAAGATCATTTAAACTGAGGGCTAAGTTGTCACCCAGACTGAGTACGGCTTTCTAAGGAGGTAATTTCTGAAGGGTTAACTGAGGTAGAGAAGGGTTAGGTATTAGGGACTAAAATTACAGCCAGAGCATTTGATACCGTATAGGGATTCTACCTACTCCTCACTTCTGAGGCCCATGGCAGACATATGTAGATAAGCTAAGGATCTTGGATACACCCGCAGAATCTTCCTTGATGCTGAGATCCAGGCAGCTACCATTAATCTCTTAAATTGGCTCAAATGGTGAAATCTATTTGCCATCCTGCATTAGATTCATATTCTAAGCTTTAATATTTACTCTTCCTCTCTTCCATGGAGATGATAACATCACTTTCTCCTTCATTGGCATGAGAACCAGTCCTAAAGAAGGGCTATATGAAGACATGGTGCAACTTTTCCTTCTAAAGCTTTAGGACTACCCATGATAAACCCATTTGGATTGAAAGAGACTTTATCAAAATTTCTCTAACAGATTATAATTTACTTCTAAATCATTATTGCTCATTCTGTGTTCACTGTCGCACAAAATGAGTTAATCGTATTTTTGAGTTAATCTGAAATGGAATTCTTTTAAGATGTTGGGTTTTGTTTGTGAAAATTATTGTAGTTTATAGTACTGATATGATTTTACTGAGTGCAGGAATAAGAAATAAATGAGATTTCACATAATAGATGAGTTTGTTGCTATTGACTTAAGGAGAAAAATGATCCTCAAAGGGCTTAAAATTACAGCTGCTAGAAATCAACATCTAATGAATTAATGTCCTGCTTATATTTTTCAAACTGTAAGCACTTTGCTACTTAAATTTTCAGCAATATTTGAGAATCAGTTTTCAACTCAGAAACTTTGGGCTTTGTAAATTGTGAATATAAGTGAATGGGTACTAAGTTATAGATGTGGCTGTAAATAAATGGAGATTTCTTGTGAGTATGAGGGCACATCTGCAAATTGTAGATTCAGCCTCTCTCTGTGTTTTCCCCAGTGTGACTCATTCAGTCATCACCTGGTTTGCGTTATTACTGACTCCCAACTATGTGAAACACTCAAACAGTTGGGATTCCTTTTGGAACACATACAAACAACACAAATATTCCAATTCAGATTATGTGGTTGGGCCTAAGACTGTTTTGAAGACAGGGAGGAAAAACCTGAAGGCTGTCTGTGGCTACGGGGTGTGGTGTTGTGGGGTTGGTGGTACAGTTCTAGGGTGTTAGTTAATACAGGAAGGTACTCAAGTTACATCCAGTGTAACATACCAAACTTGGAAAATCTCTCTCCCTCTTTTTCTTTTCTCTTTCTCTCTCCTTCCCTCCCTACCCCCCTCCCCTCTACCCCACCCCACATCACCCTTTCTCTCTCTTTCCATAGCAATTGCTAGCTAACCTTCCTGACAATGTAACCTGAGGTAGGTTACTTGGGGTAAACCAGAATATCATTTCTCTGCATTTTTTTTTGTCCTTACAATCAAACCCATGTCAAGTCTAAATAAAAGCTCATTCTGACTATCAATATTTATTTTATTTAGTTCTGTATAAGCTGCAGTGCCTGCTCATCTCTTCTTACCAAAACTCTTAAACTCCTTCAGGCTGATCACCCCAAAATTTGCTGTGGATAGAAGCCTTTCATTATGCTGCCTTTGTTTTCTAATTTTTTGGACTTTTAAAATTTGAAAATAATTCCAATTCACCGCTTTAAAGTGTACAATTCAGTGGTTTTAAGTATATTCACAAAGTTGTCCAGCCATCACCACTATCTAACTCCAGTACATGTTTGTCATCCCAGAAAGAAGCCCTGTGACCATTAGCAGTTACTCCCCATTCTCCCCTCTTCCCAGCCTCTGGCAACCATTAATCTACTTTCTGTCTCTATGGATTTGCCTAGACTGAATACTTCATATAAATGGAATCATAAAATAGGTGGCCTTTTGTGGCTGGCTTCTTTCACTAGGCATAATATTTTCAACATTCATCCATGGCTGAATAATATTCCATTGTATGGATATAATACATTTTATTTATCCATTTATCATTTGATGGACATTTCAGGGGAAATGTTTTTCCTTTTCTCTCTTCTTAGTTTTCTCTCTCTTTTTTGCCTCATGTTATTCTAGTTTTTGTTCTCCTTAGATATTTGTTACAGGTTATTTAATTTCACACATTGAAAATCCTTCTATTAACTTCTACATTAATGCTTCTCAAACTTCAATGTGTATATAAAACATATAGGGCTCCTTTTATTTTTTTTGAAAATTTATTTATTTATTTTAGAGAGGGAGAATGCAAGCGGGGGTAGGAGCAGAAGGAGAGGGAGAGAGAGAATCTCAAGCAGACTCCACACTGACCATGGTGCCCGACAGGGGAATTGATCTCACGACCCTAAGATCATAACCTGACAAACAATGAATCCGACACTTAACTGACTGAGCCACCCAGGTGCCCCAGGGCCTCTTTAAAAATGCAGACTCTGATTCAGTAGCTCAAGGAGTAAGCCCGTGATTCTGCATTTAACAGGTTCCCAGGTGATACTGATGCTGCTAATCCGTAGACTACAACTTGTGTACCAAGGATTCTGACTGTATGTTCCATTGAAAGAGAATATTCTAAATAGTCTAGTTCATGCCAGGCACACTTGTAGATGCTGTCACAAATTTTATATTTATCTAAATATTTCATTAACAGCTATTTAATACATGCCCAACTACTTTCACATAGTATTTAAGCAAGGTGTAGTTTAAAACAAAGGTTGGCAACCTAAGACCTGTGATTTTTGCCTGCCACCTGTTTTTGTAAATAAAACTTTATTAGAACCTAGCCACACACATTCATTTGCATGTTGTCTATGGCTGCTTTAGACCACAACAGCAGAGTTGAGTAACTCTTACAGAAACAATATGGCTTGCTAATTGTGACAAAGACCACATGGTTTACAAAGCCTGATATAACTACTCTCTAGCCCTTTACAGGAAAAAAATTGCCCACCCCTGGCTTAAAGATTTCCTATGTTATGAAACAATTTAAATCAATTTACTAAAGCACAAATCTATGCATAGACTAAAGAACTTAGGGTATAGAACTGCAATAATCACTAAGCACATTTCATCAAGATGAAATTGATGTTCGTCAAGAACTTTCATACAGTACCACTTTAGAAAATTTTTTATTGTTATGTTAATCACCATACATTACATCATTAGTTTTAGATGTAGTGTTCCATGATTCATTGTTTGTGCATAACACCCAGTACTCCATGCAGAACGTGCCCATCACCAGGCTAACCCATCCTCCCACCCTCCTCCCCTCTAGAACCCTCAGTTTGTTTTTCAGAGTCCATCGTCTCTCATGGTTCGTCTCCCCCTCCGATTCCCCCCTTTCATTCTTCCCCTCCTGCTATCTTCTTCTTCTTTTTTTTTTTCTTAACATATATTGCATTATTTGTTTCAGAGGTACAGATCTGAGATTCAACAGTCTTGCTGAATTCACAGCACTTACCAGAGCACATACCCTCCCCAGTGTCTATCACCCAGTCACTCCATCCCTCCCACCCCACCCCCCACTCCAGCAACCCTCAGTTTGTTTCCTGAGATTAAGAATTCCTCATATCAGTGAGGTCATAACATACAGTACCACTTTTTAATGAGAGTACAACCAAAGGATAAAAGTATAGTCAATATTTTCAACTACTTGAACATTTAAAGTTTGGTTTAACTCAACAATCTGTTAATTCTATGAATGCACCCAAGGAGCTGAGTATGACTGGAAAAAAAAGCAATTGTCACACAATAATTTTATGATCACTAAACTCAACTAGACCCTTAATGACTCACAGGAATTAATTCTCGAATCTATTTGCATTCCCACACTCCTAGATGACTATCCATGCCTTTTCCTCAAACTTTCAACACCTCCTATTCCATTCTCAGACTTAAGCGAGGACCACTTGTTTTCTACTAAAAAAATAAAATCTATCAGAAGAGAACTTCTATTTGTTTTTGTCACTACATTCTCTCTTACCTCATCTCAGCTCCAAACTCAGGTTTTGTTTTGTTACACCAGATGAATTTTTTGTCCTCTTCACAAAGAACAGTCTCTTCACTTGTGCACACCACATCCTTACCTTTATCACCTACTTCAGGACATCATGGCAGCACTTTTTTCTTGCTCCTGCTTTGTCAAATTTGGCCACTCTACTGGATTTTTCCCATCATTATACAAACATGTTATTATTTCTTTCATCTTAAAATAAAAGAAAGACTAAACTTTCTTGACTCCACTTGCCTCTTCATAAGTGTCCATTTTCTTTCCTTCCCTTGACAGCAAATGTCTTTGAAAGAGATGTCTATACTTAGTCTCCAGATTTCTTCTTCCATTCTCTGTTAAGCCTGCCTTAAGATTTTATCCCAATGCTTACCCTGAAATTGTTCTTGTTAGGGCCACCGTGATCTTCCCAATACAAATTTCAATGGCCATTCTCAATGCCAAATTTGTCAATGGCCGTTTACACAGCTGAGCAGTCATTTATTTTGTAATGTATTCATCCCTTGGTGTCTAAAACTCACAATCTTCTTATCTTCCTTCTATTACTCTAACCATCCCCCCCCCCACTCCTTTTGCTATTTTCTTTTCATTTACTTGACCTCCAAATATGGGTCCTCTTCCTTTCTTTATTTACACTCAATCATTTCATGAATCATGGTTTATAATAGCACGTTTATGAGGATGGCTTCAAGATTTGTATCTCCAGCCCAAACTTCTCTATAACTCTGGAGTTTTAAATCCAACTGTCCACATACCATCTCCATTTGGATATCCAGTGGGCATCTCAAACTTAATGTGCCCACAACTAAATTGCTGACTTTCTCTTTCACCCTAAACCTTATCCTTCTGTCTTATTTATCTCAGTGAATGGTAATTTCATTTTTACAGTTGCTCAAACTGAAGAGCTTGGAATGATTCCTGATTCTTCTTTCTTTCACACCCCATATCCAATCCATCAAAACCATCCTGTCAACACTTGCTTTAAGATACATCTGGAATCCAACCACATTTCTTCACTTAATAGCCACCATCCTTGTCCATTCTACCACCATCTCTCACCTGGATTATTGTAATAGCGTTGTGATGAGTATTCCTGCTTTCTGTTCTTTTCATCCTTTACTATTTTCACTGCAGCAGCCAATGATACCATTAGAATACCTTTGCACTCTATACATCCTTCAGTGACTTTCCATTTCACTCAGAGTAAAAGCCAGTGTGTTTCCTATGGACTATAAGGAGCTATGCACCATCTATATGACTTATCCCCTACTCCTCTCCTCTTGTTCACTCAACTCAACAGCCTTCACCTCTTTGCCTTTTCATGAACCTGCCAGTCATATTTATGCCATGGAGCCTTTGTATTTTTAGTTCTGTTTGCCTGGAATACTCCCATGATATTCACATGGCTCCTTCCTTTATCTCCTCAGGTTTTAATTCTTTTCCTCTTAGGACTTCCTCCCTCATCTTACTTTCCTGATTTAATGTTCTCCATAGCGTTTATGACTCCCGAACTGACAATTTCTACCTGGGTTATTTTGATTACTGTCTCTGTCTTTCCACTGAAATGTAAGCTTAATGAGTTCAGAGATTTTTTCATTGTGTTTACTGTTTTAAACCATAGAACTAGAGACTCGAAACCTATGACTTCTGGATGAGAAGAGTTTCTCTGGATAAAGCAATTTCAACCCAATGTTATCTCTCCCGAAGTCAACATCACTCCCTGAGGGTGATATTATCTGTCACTTGTCATTCTTTTTTTTTTCTCCTCCTTTGCTCTACTAGATTAAAAGAAAGTAGTGCTGACTTTTGCCATCATTCAGAAATACTGTGTTGTTACAGTGCTTTCCCCACAAAATGTCTTCTTACGTCTTGGATTAACAGTTACCAGTGCAGCTCTCTGTCTGCCTTTGAGTTGCTTTAGCCAGAGAAACTCCTGTCATTATCTCAAAACATTGACATGTTCTGATTAAAACAAACAAAAAAAGAAGCTTTTATTCCATAGAGAGGTCCTCTTAGAAAGAGGTTAGTTATTGCAAGGGAGCATTGTAGATTTGAAAATTCATTTCCCATTTTCAGAAAACAAAGATAGCTTTTTTCAATATCCATGAAAGTTAAAAAATCATCTTTTAAATCCTCTCCCAGAGGGGTTTATACCAATTCCATTTTGCCTTATTTTGACTCTTTAATCTCTACCTATTGACAGAAGAAATCCCATTCAAACTCCATGGAGCAGTTGTAAATTTGTTGCTAACTCTGCCTTTATAAAATCTAGGCATTTAACATCTTGTTAGTAAGATTAATATGTAAATATATTTTATGTTTATAATTATTATATATTTAGATTTGTCTTGTAATTAGAAAATACTGTAAACTTTGCCCTCAAAAAAGTCCGATCTAAAAATTAAGACTAAATAATAAGTCAGACTTCCTGTTAAATTGCTCTCTTGCTTTGAGGAACTTTGCCAGCACAAAGAACCAGTCCACAGTAGCCCCAGATAGTGGCTTTTGGCTAAACATCAAATGATTAACATTGTTCATATGTATTCCAAAATACAAAAGCTGGCTATACTTCATACCGAATATAGAACTGTGCTATTTAATATTTTTAAATATTACCAAGGGATTTGATATTTTTTAAATTGATGCTGTAGCACAATTATTTTTTTAAATTGTGCCATGGATTCTTTGGTTCTACATAGAATTGTATTTATATTGAACTCTAAATCTCACCTTTTTATATGCATATATAATTATGTGACTTCTCTATTCATTTTTTTTACTTCCATGTGCCATCATGCTTTTCTCCCATCTTGTAACAGGGGAACAAATAGGCCCTTTCTCCAAATGTGAGACTTTGATAGTGTCCCTTGGTTCCATTTTTTTCTTATGTCCTAAAAGATTTTATTCCATCAAGTGTTCCTCTGGGCCATCTGTCTTTATAAAGAATCCCTCTTTTTATTTTATTTATTTATTTTTATTGTTATGTTATGTTAATCACCATACATTACATCATTAGTATTTTTAAATTTTTTATTGTTATGTTAATCACCATACATTACATCATTAGTTTTAGATGTAGTGTTCCATGATTCATTGTTTGTGCATAACACCCAGTGCTCCGTGCAGAATGTGCCCTCTTTAATACCCATCACCAGGCTAACCCATTCCCCCACCCCCCTCCCCTCTAGAACGCTCAGTTTGTTTCTCAGAGTCCATAGTCTCTCATGGTTCATCTCCCCCTCCGATTTCCCCCCCTTTATTCTTCCCCTCCTGTATCTTCTTCTTCTTCTTCTTCTTCTTCTTTCTTCTTCTTCTTCTTCTTCTTCTTCTTCTTCTTCTTCTTCTTCTTTTTTTAACGTATAATGTATTATTTGTTTCAGAGGTACAGGTCTGTGATTCAACAGTCTTACACAATTCACAGCACTCACCATAGCACATACCCTCCCCAATGTCTATCACCCAGCCACCCCATCCCTCCCACCCCCCACCACTCCAGCAACCCTCCGTTTGTTTCCTGAGATTAAGAATTCCTCGTATCAGTGAGGTCATATGATACATGTCTTTCTCTGATTGACTTATTTCGCTCAGCATAATACCCTCCAGTTCCATCCACGTTGTTGCAAATGGCAAGATTTCATTCCCTCTTTTTAATCTAAAGTCTATGATACTTTCAATTAAAGAAAACAATAATTCCTGTTCCCTTTTAGTCCTTTATGACACAAACATAACTCTTTTAATGTTTTTTCAATTAAAGTACATTTGCCTCATACCTGGAGTTTAATTTGCTAAGTTTTAAGGACTAATTTTAAAATCCATTTACTGATTTTGAGGTTAGAGAACATCCTAAGTGGAAGAGGTGACTTGTGGGCCAGTTTACGGTGCAGATGGTGATAGTAAGTAATAGATTTTAATTGTGCTTTACATTTTATAAGTCACTTTTAGAAGCATTGGTTTATTCATTATTGGAGATTCCTACATAGTTCTGTTCCAAGCAGATTTTAGTTTATAATTGTTATTGATTTTTAAAATTCTTTTCAGTAAAAGGGGGTATTTTAGGTATATTAATGGGAATAGAAAAAATCTTCTTTGTATTTTCAGTCTAGAATTATCTTAAAAATGTCTGTCATCTATCATCTACTTACTATTTCTCTTTTTTCATTACTTACTCTTCCACTGATGTCTGTCTAGGAATCTAAAAAAAGAACTTTTTGTAAGAGACCTTATAAAAACTTTCCAATAATTCCTTAATCACCAAATTCACTTTTAGTCCACATTCTTTTCTCATATTGTTAAAATTTTTTGATATTGTTGAAATTAATCTCCTCTCAGAAATCTTTTCTCTTGACTTTTTGCACGAGAGTCTCCTGTATCTTTCTCTATGTCTGGCTGTTTCAACAACAAATGTTCTGGGATCTTTCATCTTCTATTCAAGATTTTATCCTTGACTCCTTATAACTCTTTGGTGATGTCCTCAACCAATGGACAGCCCTTTCCTGAATCTGCATCTCTGGTGCTGGTTTTGTTTGTTTTTGTCAAGGTTCCAATTGATCCTGACAGCTAGCTGACTCCTATTTGTAAATTTTGCATGCCCCCATCTAAACTTTTTTCTGTCTTACCAGTCCAGGTTTCTTATTTCTAATAATGGTCCACCATTCCCCAAGTCATTCACGTCTGAAATTTTAATCATTTAAATTTTTCTAGGGTCCTTTGTTAGACTTATCACTGTCTCCTAGCTGTATTCCTTTATTCAAACATCAACTGCCCTGACTATTCTCTCTTAATTTCTATCTAAAATTATTGCAACAGCCTCTTAATTTTTTTTGTACCTCTAATTTTATTCTCTTATTGCCCATATATTCATCTACTCTTAAATTATGTTTCTGGTTTTAGATCACATATCTAGACTCATGGACCCAGTCTCCTGAAACTCATCTTTGCAGCCTTGGCATTTTGAGAGAATATGAATGTTAGTCTCTTTAACCTTGTATGTCCCAACTATATCTATTCATCTTCCATGAAAACTTCCCTGATCATTGTGTTTGGAAAAGATTCCTCTCCCATCTGAACTCGTGCATAATATCGTCATGTTCTGGCTGACTTTGTTGTATATGTTGTATAATTACTATTTATTGTAGGATTATAAACTCACAGGAGACAGATTTCAGACTTAGTTATTTTTATATATCCTATAGTGACTATTTCAGTGCTTTAGATATCATAGGTACATGAGAATTGTTGAATGAATAAATTGCAATCAAATATGCATTACTTTTATACCACAGTTGTTTTATATGGCATCGTAAGAGTCTTTTCATTCTCTAAGTATGAAAGATAATTTCTCAGTATAGCATCATATAGTGTATGAATCATAATTTTGTTACGGGCATATGATTTTATAGCTTTAAATTTTATGGGAATCTTTATATAATTTAAAAGGGACACAAGTAAAGAGGGGAGAAGACCATTATCCTGGGAGTCTTCTTAAAATGCATAGAGCAAAAGGACTGAATTTGGCGTCACAGACCATTGCGCTCCCATCCTCCCTCACAACTGCTATCACACACCCACACTGCTCCCCCCACCCCGCCAAATCTTGTACGTGAAACTTCAGAAGTCCCAGGTATAAATCTACAGAAATCTATCCCACTCTTCAGAAACAAAGTAATACTGGTCATTACATTGCCGAATGCCATCATATTATATGGTGTTAAATGATAGAGTGTTTGTTGCATATTCTACATATGATTTCCAAGAGTTACATATTACATTTTTTTCAGGAGAAAAATCCTACAATTGTTTTCTTTTTAATATTTCATGTTAAATCAAAAGATACTCCAACAGACTATGTTGCAAAGGGAGCTATTTTGAATGTAAACTGAAGCAAAATTAATTAGAAGTTGCTGAAATGCTAGAGAAATAATTCTAATTTTAAATGGGCTCCATGTGATGTTTGATTTCATTACTGACAAATTTAGAATGAACTTCATTTATTATGCCGTGAATGTTCGTTATTTTTGCAATGTATTGCACACACATTTCCATTCCTTCCAACCTATTTTTTAGTCTCAGCATTTCTATTTTGACGTTAGAAAAATATACAACCAAAATCTATAAGACTTTGATTAAATGTTGATACAGCTGATTTCAACACAGCCAAAGCCAGTGACCATACATGGAATCTAAACAACAGCTAGTAATTACAATGTCAAAGGCATGTATACACTGTGAGTTATGTTTCATTGTCTGGCATGCAAATATAGTCTCCGTTTCCTTTACACTATGTCCAAAGTATAAAGAAAGCCAACCAAAGAGTTCCGTTTCGTTTACACAAAAGAACAAGGTTCAATCATGTTTGATAAGTTGCAAATTACTGGTAATACCACAAGTGTTGTTACAGCTGCTAAGAATGGTCAGGAGGATGTACAAAATACAGCAAAGGCATGAATCAAAAGAAAAAACCTAAACAAGTTTGAATGATGGTGTATAGTATGGCTAAGTTTAACTCCGCTTGGGGCCTGGAAATGCCATATTGGGTGCAGCGTGAGGTGCCTCGTATGGAATCTGGCCTTGCGCAGATCGGCTGGGCTTTCAACTCTCTCCATACAAATGAAGTGACCTCTTCTCGTTTGCATGCAAGCATAGCATTTACAAATCAAAATTCTTACAGTTTTATAATGTAAGACCTGAGCCACCAGGGACAAAGAAAAGGAATAAAGAGGGAGAAAACATTCTGAGACAATAAGAAGCAATCTGAATTTTTCTCAACAAAACTAAAACCCCTTTCTAAGAATCAGACCAAGTTGGCATATTAAAAGAAAAAAAAAAAACCAAAACACTACACTTTCCTGGGAACCTGAATAGGTGAAATACGAGGGTTTTTTTAAGTCTCTGATTCATGTTGGAATTTAATTCAGTGAGCATTTATTAAATCCTATCATATGCTGCATCTTCTCATTTCATATACTTTTACCTCTGTTCCCCTCCTCACCAATCCAATCAGCAATTCAGGAAGACGTGTTTTAAAATGGGAAGAGGGCTAAACAAAGCATTGGGGTGATGAAAAAAAAAGACTCATAAATGATATTTCCTATCTCTTGTTGAATGCTGGCAACCTGTGTAACTTTCTGAGCTTCCTGGGCCCTCATTTGTGTGCATATAAAATGAAAAGGAATGAATAGCATCAGAAGTTGCAGACAGATGACCCTAGAGCTAAGTGTGGCCTGCAGACATGTTGGGCTGGATCCACAATTCGAATTAGGTTTCAATACTTAAAAGCAAGGACATTTTATATAAAGTTCCAGATTTCCGACTTCACTTGAAAAAAAAAAATTGTAAAATCTGCCACTAGTGGGTTGGCATTTCCACATAGCATCAACCGGGTGCTGCTGAGTCACAGTGGCCTCTTATGTAGATAGAGCAGGCAGTCTCCTCTTGAGGACAGGTCTTATAGCGGTAATTTAGGAAGCTGTTCTACCCTCAAATGACCATTGTCTTCTCTGAAATTTCTAAAACCTCTTTTTAAATTTTGTTTTCAGAGTCATCTATTTCTGACTAATGTTGTGCTATATTTATAACAATACAGATAGAAGTTATTTATGTCTAATGAAAGGAATTCTAGAGTAGTACCCCACTTCGTAGTTATGATACCGTTATTACCACTACTAGCAGGAATATTAGTAATAATAGCAAATATTTAATGATGACGAAGTTTGTGTCTGGCAAAACCCTGAGTGCTTCCACAGGGATTAACTGAAAAAATGCTTACAATAACCTGTTATAATGTAATCTTAGGACAGGACGTTACATTCTAAACCAGCGGTTCTCAAACCTGAGCATGCATCAGAGCCATCTGAGGGCTTGTTAAAACATAGGTTTCCAGGTGCCAATATAAGCTTCGAGAGAGGAAACTATGATAGAATCAGAAAAACAATCACAAAAATATATTAAAACTCTTCATTTACATTGCTTTGCATTTTTTAGATGATGTATTTAACATTTAAGCTTAAAGTTAAAAGAAACAGAGCTTGAAAGTCACACTTGATCCATCACGGATGTGATTTGTGCAAAGAAGAAAACAGAGCACCAACACTGAACCCACACACTAGAGGCTGGCAAACTATTGCTGAGGTCGAAACGGCCATGGCCTGTATTTGCAAAGACCATGAACTAAGAATGATTTTTACATTTTAAAGGGCTATAAAAAGAAGGAGAAGGAGAAAAAGAAGAAGCAGAAGAGGGGGGAGGAGGAAGAGGATGACGAGGAGAAAAAGCACAAGAAGGAAAAGGAAGAGGAGGAGGAAAAGAAGGAGAAAAAAGGAGAAGAAGGAGGAGGAGGAAGAGGAGAGGGTGAGGGTAGTGGAGGAGGGGGAGCAGGAACCCCAGCAGCAGCAGTGACAGAGGACAAATGGGGCCCTCAGAACCAAAAGTATTTACTATCCTTTTACAGAACAAGTGTGAAGACCCACATTATGCAATAAAAAAGGACGTTGTCCCACTTGCACGGTTTGTCTCCAGAATGCACATTTATTTATGCTGTAAATTAAAATATTCTAGACTTGCATATATCTTTCTTAAAAAAACTGAAAGACAGCTTTAATTTATTTTTTTTTCTCTTACTTAAACTATCTTGATACGTTGGAAAAAAAAGTTTTCCACGTATAGAGGGTGCTCAAAAAAAGACTGGTCTCTGTTCATTTGCCTGATTGAACTCAGATCTGTTCACCTCCCTTTAGTGGCAGGATTCTTCCAAGGCTTTATTCCCGAAAGGGCAATCTTCATCATCGGTCTGTCTGAATCGAATCTGCTCCTGTGGGTTTGGATGTTCCTTACAAATAATCACAAATTCATACAGTTTTACCCTAACCACGTTTTTGAGTATATTCATTGACTTATCCATTATTAATCAGGTATCAGCTTGGTGCCAGGCAATGTGCTGGTCATTGTTTCCTATGACCCTCCATCTCTCTTACCTCTGAGCCTCATTTTCATATCATGCTGAACTAAGGAAAAACCCCTGCATCTGCTTTCTCTCCTTCCTGCGTTGGTCCTTTCCACAGCAAGTGACCCTGCATGCGTTGTTTGGAAGGAGAATTTAATTCACTTCTCAATTACTTTGCTTGATGTAAGTATGACTTCATTCATTAGAATCTTGGCTAGGTGAGGTAGTAGGAAAAGGTAAGCGTATAAAACCATAACCTTCATACATTAGCCAGTTTCCCCAAAATGTATAAAGGTACTGGTATTTTTTTGTGTAGCACAGAACAACCTTAGGAAATAGTATTTTTTAAAAAGGGCTTTTAATCTCCAAGGTAAAATAAAGGTGTACTATAAAGCCATATGGTAATACTTTACAACAGCTGGGCTGAGATAGTGTACTGCTAATTTGCACAGTTCTTTTATGTAAGTTAAATGTATTTCTTTTGCTTAATGCAGGTCTGAAGGCAAGGGTATTATTAATTGCTAATGCTGCCCCTGGTATTCCGATATTCACTGCTAATTATATAAACCAGCATACTTCAGTCTTAGTGAATCATTTTTCTTCTGTTCTGAGATATTTGATCAGAAGGAATTCCACCTCTGGAACAACTTGTATTAGGTTAGCCCTCTGGGAAAGTTCTAATTTATAAGATCCTTACTAAAAAAATCAAATCTGTTTCAAAGAGATTACATTATAAATGTAAACTTCCTAATGAGCTTGAGTGAAACGCTGTGGGCTACAACTGGTGAACTTTGAAAGTTTTTACCCTTTTCCTTTTCCTATATATATATTTTATGTAATCTGTATCCTAAGTCCTATAAAGAGACCAGCTGTTACTCCCAGTGAACTGATGCTTGTAGCCAAATCCTGCATTTTCCCTGATATAGATGATCCTTCCCTTTTTATTCTTTTCCTTAAAACAATGTTTACTACTAATAAAAACAGCTAACACTGTGCTGATTATACACCAGATGCCAGGCTCAGTAAGCACTTTTGCATAAACTACCTCATCTGGTATTCATAAGTTAAGTAACTTACCCAAGGTCTCTTAACTCTTAATTAAAGATTAAAAAAATGTGGTGCTTGAGCTTGCTAGAGATTGAGATAGTAAAGAACATATTAAAAGCATGAGGAAATCAGATATAGCAATTATTTTCTTTTTTAAAAAATGACAAATATTTCCATCATTTAAATGTCAGGATACTGACTTGTGTGATTTTGGTGTTCTTTCTTTTCTTCTCTTTGCATATATGAAACAGATCAAATTGAAAATATGTCAAAGTAACATGATTTATAGATTATTCTTATTATTATTTCAGTGTAAGTCTCAGGATAATTTTTTTTGAATTTAATTTTATTAGTTACCATACAATACAGCATTCATTTTTGATGTAGAGATCCATGATTCATTGTTTTCGTATAACACCCTTTGCTCCATGCAATACATGCCCTCTTTAAACCCATCACCAGGCTAACCCCTCTCCCCACCCCCCTCCCCTCTAAAACCCTCAGTTTGTTTCTCAGAGTCCATAGTCTCTCATGGTTCATCTCCCCCTCTGATTTCCCCCCCTTCATTTTCCCTTCCTTCTCCTAATGTCCTCCATGCTATTCCTTATGTTCCACAAATAAGTGAAACCATATAATTGACTTTCTCTGCTTGACTTATTTCACTTAGCATAATCTCCTCCAGTCCCATCCATCTTGATGTAAAAGTTGGGTATTTCATCCTTTCTGATGGCTGAGTAATATTCCATTGTATATATGGACCACATCTTCTTTATCCATTCATCTGTTGAAGGGTATCTCAGCTCTTTCCACAGTTTGGCTATTGCAGACTTGCTGCTATGAACATTGGGTTGCATATGGCCCTTCTTTTCACTACATCTGTGTCTTTGGGGTAAATACCCAGGAGTGCAATTGCTGGGTCATAGGGTAGCTCTATCTTTAATTTTTTGAGGAACCTCCACACTGTTTTCCAAAGTGGCTGTACCAACTTACATTCCCAAAACAGCGTAAGAGGGTTCCCCTTTCTCTACAACCTCTCCAACATTTGTTGTTTCTTGCCTTGTCAATTTTTGCCATTCTAACTGGTGTAAAGTGGTATCTCAATGTGGTTTTGATTTGGATTTCCCTGATGGCTAATGATGATGAACATTTTTTCATGTGTCTGTTAGACATTTGTATGTCTTCTTTAGTCTCAGGATAATTTTTGAGTGATTACTTATCCTAATAAATACTGTCCCTTGACTGACAAATGCCTTGTACACAATTCCTTATGTGTATGGCTGTAGAATATGAAAATATTCATATTGGTATCTGGCATTAAGATTTTTGCAAAAGACCAGTGGTCTGTATTTCATGTGACTTGGGTTCAAGGTCCAAATTAATCGCTATTATTACATGTATGACCCTGGACAAATCTCTTCATGTCTGTGGACTCCAATTTCTTTATGTAAGAGTAAAAGAGAATAGTTGAGTTTTACTGTCTCTAAGATAACTTATAATTTCAAAATTCTATGAAGTTTTTAAGTTTTAAAAAATCTTGGTTGCGTGCCCAAATAAAACTGTAGCTTTAGAAGTCTTGCGTATAGCTTATCTGTTTCTTGCCATCCATTTCTTCCCATTTGATTCCATTCGGCTACTCTATTCTTCCTCACTTAGCTTTTCTGAGATAACAGTGGCTTTGCACAGAGAGACTTCTTCTTCTTTTTTTTTTTGGTGTGTGAGAGTAAGCTTTATTTCTACTCTCAAACGCTTACAACTTTGCATAAAGCCCTACCTCAGAGATGGCAGAAACTGTAATAAATGATCCACCCCCCCTTACACAACACAGCTAATTTTAATGTCCCACCCCCCCTTTGGGGGAAGGGAGGTTACACTACACACTTTTGGAGATGCCCCAAAGGTTGTCTGGCACTTTGGTACAGAAAGGATTTGGTCCGATTTCTTACTGGCTTAGGATACTAAAAGGCACAGAAAGTTGGTTGCTCAACCCCTCTGGGCTAGGGTGGGGCAGAAGGTAGACAGGGAGGTGGTCTGGGACAGAAGGGCAGACCATGGGTGTGGGCTCAAGTTCTGGATGACAGAAGTAGTTAATCCTGAGTGGCTGCTGGGGTGGCTGAGGGCAGCCTGAGTGCTCAGGGTGGGTAGATGCTTCTCTGGTGGCCTTTGTCTGCCCAGTTTACCAGCTCACTGCTCTGAAACCATAGCTGGATCTCCTTCTGGGCCCCCTCCACGGAGTCGCTGGCATGGATGATGTTCCTGCTGATGTGGATGCTGAAGTCCCCCCTGATGGTGTCAGGGGCAGCCTCAGCTGAGTTGGTGTGTCCTACCATGGCCCTTGAGGAGCAGACCACATTGGGGCCTTCCCAGACCATGGCCACCACGGGGCCAGAGGTCATGTAGCTGATGAGGGCTGGGTAGAAGGGCTTCCTCTGCAGATCATGGTAGTGCTCAGCAAGGACTCTCTCTGGTGCCTGCAGCATCTTCATCCCCACCAGCTTGAAGCCCCTCCTCTCAAAACGCTGGATCACATACCCAACAAGGCGCCACTGCACCCCATCTGGCTTCACTACAACCAGGGTCTGCTCCCGGGTCCAGGAGGACCCTCCCGAGCTGGGGCGTGCGAGCAGGCTCGGGCCCAGGGTGCACAGAGAGACTTCTTAACTGAACTTCTCTATTGATGGCAGTGTAGAAGAGAGTTAATTCCAAGGAGAAGCTGCCCGTTGGTAGAAACAGAAAAGCAGAGGAGGGAGGAACTTCTAAGCCATCATCCTTTGATAACTACTCAACTTTTTCACACTCTGTCCTTTCCTCACTTGCTTCCTGCTGTCCTTAAGCAAACCAGGCCTAATGCACTTCCTGTTCCTTCCTCGCCCAGATGCAAAAGGTTTAATATCAATACCTCTTCACTCCCATCTGATTCTCAGTGTATCTCTTAAAAGAAAAGGAACTGCTAAAGGCACCTGAAAGCTTGCATCGCAGCCTCAAGCCCGGCCTCACTTTGAGTAGTCACCATTCACTGTCAAGGGCACTTTTCAGCCCCAGTATAGGGAAAGAGATGTGAAAGAGGAATCAGCTCTGAATTTTATCAGTAGTTTCTGGGCATGCCACAAATAGATAGAAATTGGAAATGAAATTCTCTTCATCGTGGATGATAGAAGTTAATGTTACTCAAGATGTAGATGGAAAGGGTGGAGGAGATTCAGAAGGAGGGAGATAGTGAAAAAAGAGAAAAAGCAGGAGAAAAATTTTGTGAGCGCACTGCATGTTGAAATAATCTATCAAGTAATAGTTTGCAGATAGAGTTATTTTTCTACTCTAACCTATTGAAGTTTGGGCTCTAATTGAGGGTTTCTCTTTTTTCTCTTAGCATAAGCAGCATTCAGTATTCATGAATTTTGCTTTTTCTAAAGGTACCCTATGCTTCCTTTCTATATATAAAGAGGTTTGCCTATAAGTCCTAAAACTGGATAAATCCTTACAGTAATGGGTATATCAATTGGGGTAAAGAGGTGCTAATTTAGAGAGGTTAAATGTATATTCTGAAATGTTGGTAATTAGGGAAGGTAAAAGACATCTCCTGCATAATTTTTCTAAATAGCCACTCTCCCTGGCTTTCTTAAATACACCATAATAATATGCAGCAGAAAGTAACAAATCAGAGGGCCAGACCTGTGCCCTCTTTTGTGGAGTCAGTAACTATTTCAACCTCAGCTGGCTCTGACCCCTGCCTCCTTCCCCGTTCATAGTACCCTCTGTGTATGTGTGAGTGGTATTACTTTCTGCTTTGAAGAATTCTGAGATGAAATGGGATGTAAGCTCTCCTCTCCTTCCTTTTCTTCTGATATTATTGTCATTATTCTGAATCTAATGATATGGAGAAAATGGAGTTTTCTGAACAGCTAATGTGAGAATTTCTTTGTAGGGCAAGCTGAGCTCTGCTGAGAAGATATTTTGAAAAGGCTATGGTGGGGAAGAAGCTAGACTGGGACTGGCATTTAGGTTGGTGAAGGAACACTTCAAAGAGGGAAAGGAAAAGAATTGGTGCTGAGCACCATGTGGGAAGAATGGTTAGAGCTGTGTGACCTTGTGGTTGGCAGCAGGAAGGAAAGACTTGGCAAAGAGAAATGTCTATTTTTTTAAATGAAATGCCAGTGGGCTGTGAGATGTTACCTACCCACCGCAAGCCACAGTTCCATAAAAATTCAAAAATAATATACTAAATATGCTTGCATTTCTTATGCAAGACAGTGGAAGGAGTTGTGTTTCAGGTCAAGACTGGCATTGACTGGAACATATCCAAAAAAATGGAAAGGAACAGTTGACATCATGGTGTTATTATTCTGAGGCCAAGGTTTTTAATGGATTTCTGGAGGAAATTTCTCTCAGCTTTAGAAGTTTCCTACCATGTACACCCACAGCATAGGCACCAGATTCAGGTAAGAAATGTTCTTAGAAAGAGCCTCAGACAAGTATGAGAGGGTCAGAGGCACAGCAAAGGTGCAGACACCAATGGGTATTAACAAGTGTTTCGTCAAGTACATTAATTTCATCAATGTCTGTATAAATCTCCATTGCATGGTATTATGCCATAGCCAAGCCTTGGGTCTAGCTGCAGTTGTATCACCAATTATAGATTATTCAATTATATTATTTTCGTCAGGAAAATCAAGAAGGAATGAAATTCTGCATTGTTTAAAATTTGCCAGGAATCCTTAGTCGATGAAACAACCATTCGCAAAGGCCTCTCTTCTCCATTATCCCAGTTTACCTAAACACAGAAACTATTTTGTTAAAATGGATTGTAGACACAAAGAAAAACTATTTCCAAACCCTCCAGTCAGGTGAAAAAAGTTGCTGGCACTTTGTTCAGGGATCTACAGCAGTGTTCCCGGAGCCAGAAGCTCACACAATGCTTCCTGCCTGCCTTGCTACTAGCAGAAATGGCCGTTGGTTGGAAATAATCATTTTTAATAATGCAGATCATCACAAGAGCTCGTGGGAAATCACTCTAAATATTACCCTTGGACTTTAGTATAGAAATATAGCAAAGGGAAATTGTCCCTATGATGCTTAAGGGTTAGAATAATATGGAAAAACCAACTCAGTTCAAATAATTTATTGTCTCTGCCATGCTTTTTGCATAGCACAGCTTAAGCTGTCATTCACCGAAGGGCTATTTATACAGTCTGAAATTCCAAAGGATTCCTGGATTTGTGTTCTTCTCCTCTCTTTAAATGATGCATAATAAGGTACTCTACAGAGGTCTTTTGTAATGAATGTGGAACTGTTTAGTTTGGGCCCCATCAAAGGGATGGAGGAACAGTAACTGGTTGTTTGAAATTTTATATTATAGAAACTATAATCTGCCACCACTTGAATTTGTTAGCATCTTTAAAATAAACTCTATCCCCAGACAAAACCAAATAAATCTTTGTATTCTTGACATTTCACTACAGAGGCCAATGAGAGGTGTAAATAGAAGTCCCAAGGGATAGAGGAAGTATTTTTCCTGGAGGGGCATTCTGGAGGAGATATGCTGGCTATTGTTGATGGTGTTTTTTTCTAAAGGTGGCCAAGTTTTCCTTGGCTTCTTTGACCTAATTATAATGCTTGCTTTCAGCTAGGCATGGCAGTGTTGAGATTTGCATTGCAGAGTTGTCAAGCCAAATACCTGCTAGACATCTCAAACTGGATGTCCTGCGGGAGCCCCAGCTTAACGAGCCCAAACTCTTGCCTCCAACGCCCCACTCCCCGCAAGTACTTGACATTTCTCCTTCATTCCTCATTCAGCAAGTGGCAAATGATTTACCCAGGCATCCAAAACATAAACATGGGAATATAGTGTGAGGAACAATATGAGGAGAGTGGGAGACACTTGGTGAAGTCTGGGTCATGCTCACCAGATAGTTAAAAATATGGCTTTAACAAGACCAGTGGATTGTATCAATGTCAATATCCTGGTTGTGATTTTATACTGTAGTTTTACAAGGCATTATTATGGAGTGAAACTGGGTAATAGGGATACAGGATCTCTCTCTTTTATTTCTCACAACTTCATGTGAATCTATAATTATCTCATAATAATAAAAAGTAAAAAATTAGTCTCTTGATTCGGGTATAGAAATGCACATCAACAGTGCTCTTTTAAGCATAAATTCTATTTTCACCATATGATAGATGAATGTATAAAATGTGACAGCTAACTTTATTTTTTTATTATGTTCTGTTAGCCAACATACAGTACATCATTAGTTTTTGATGTAGTGCTCAACGATTCGTTAGTTGCCTATAATACCCAGTGCTCTTTAAAAATATTTTTCTTCTGTTACTCTAGTCCTTTGGTTTTTCAGAGTATTGAGGAGTAAATCCGATAAACCATAGTCCTAGGCTACTGTTTGATATCCTATACAAAAAAATAGGCACATGGCTGGCTCTTAGTTGACCAAGCATGCTTTCAGTGCTAAGCTTGCACTCAGTAGGTTTCTTCTTTTAGCATGTAATTCTAGCATTGAGAGGCCTTTACCTTCCCCTCCTGAAATGCAATGTGATTTTTCTAATTATATGTGAGTCACTTTGTATCTCAGATTTCTCAAGGAGTACTGGAGAAGATTAAGATGATTCTATTTATGGATTCTGTTTTCTGGTTGATGACCAAGCCTTCAATTGCTTGAATAGTTTCTGTATGCTGGATTATAGTATTATCTCTAAGACCATCTGAAGACCTCAGAATGGCAAGATATAGTGAGGAATAGTATGCCTTCTTCTTTCTATGTAATGTTTGGGGATGTGGTTTGTTAGAAATAGATGAAGAGGGGCGCCTAGGTGGCTCAGTCGTTAAGCATCTGCCTTCGGCTCAGGTCATGATCCCAGTGTCCTGGGATCGAGCCCCGCATCGGGCTCCCTGCTTGGCAGGAAGCTTGCTTCTCCCTCTCCCGCTCCCCCTGCTTGTGTTCCTCTCTCGCTGTGTCTCTCTCTGTCAAATAAATAAAATCTTTAAAAAAAAAAAAGAAATAGATGAAGAAATCAAAATGAAGGTCAACTTTACCAAAATAAACTCTCAGCCTATTAAAGTTGTACCATACTCCAAGAAGTATATCCATAATTCCTCAATCTAATGCTTACTTAAAGAAAATAAGCAAAACATGCTGCTAATTTTTTTTTTTTTGCAACTGATAAATTTACAACTACTTAGAATTAAAAAAAACAAACAAACAGTATTTGGGTGAGCTCTTGGTTTGTGAGTGAAATGTCCATCTACCACTTGTTTGAGGGGAAACATGGTCCTTTTTGGTGATTTAAACACAAATAAAGATGGAACCCAATAATAGATGAAATATATAAGACAAGAAAAACTTTCCTTCCTTCTGTTCTAGTAGACTGTTTAGGATTTGCTTGCATCAACTGCTTTGATTTTCCCCTCTCTTCATTTTACATGAGAGGATATATTTATTCCCTGGAAAGCTTAATCTGTAATCAATTATATTTAACAAGTTAACTCAATTTTAAATGATATGATATAAATGAAGATTAAAGCTAATTTAAGGCAGCATTTTTTTACTACTGTTTAAATTAGCATTGGAAGAATCAGAAGGAACTATGTTTTTGATTAAGGTTTGGTTTAGGCTGAAGAGTTTCAATAAGATAATTTTCATAAAACTCTGAATTGGAGCCAATACCTGCTAAAAGATAACAGGATATATTAAAGCCATATTAGATGTTTGAAAATAAAGTTTCTGAAAACCTTTAATCAGGAAACAAACTGTGTTTGTGTGTGTTGTAAAACCTACCCCCATCTTCCACAGTTCAATGTGCTTGTACCCTTCTCTTACCTTACTCCCATTACTTGGACTCATGCCACCATCCACTATGGCCAACACTTCTGGTTTACTGACCAGCCTCCCCTATGTACAGTTTGCATTCTGCCTTAAAATTCCTGATTCATTTTTTCACACTAAAATCAAAATGATCTAAAATAGCATTCTGACCATGGCCAGTTCTCTAACACCCTCTTGTACTTTTCCATTGGCCTTAAGATGGAGTCCAAGTTCTTTGCCTTGGTATAGCAGATAGGGTCTGTCCCAGCTCAACTAATGTGATCCCTCACTACCCTTTTCTGGGTACCTCTTCCACTTACTCACTTTATGCTCTATGAATGTGTGGAGCTTTCTCTTATCTCTTGGTCTTTGCAGTATTTTTAAACTCTTCCTGAATTATCTTCCCCCCCCCCGACTTGCATACCTGTCATCTGACTAAGTTCCAAAAATGGCTCCAGTTATGTCTTGGAAATGAAGAATCTCCCGGGTTACAGATGATAGCTTATTTGTCTGTCCTCCCACTAAGTATGAAAGTCACTTAGATCAAGGAGTGGGTCCTTGCTCACCATTATATCTCCCTAATTTATGAGATTTAAAGATTCTTTTGATGGCAAGACACAGCAGAGTGACACTCAAATGAATGAAAGGTAGATCTTTGTTATTTATAGCTCCAAGAGAGATTAAGCTGACAGGCAGCGTCACACAGCGTCACCCTGGGACAGGTGAGCAGCAAGCTAGAGCTGTTGGGAGCAGCTTATGTATGGCAAGTAGGATGAAATTAGCTGGATTTCCCAGTCTCCTGTAGATTGGCTAATTTGCCCCAAGGTGTCTGGTATCCAGCCCCTGAGTGATTAGGAAAGTGCATAGTGATCCCTGAGTGTAACGCAGTGAGGAAAGTGGTCAGGGGGTGGACATAAATTACCTGCCCTCGAAGGGAGTCTGACTGGTGTCTAGCCAGCATCAAAACTGCACAAGCACAACATTTCAAACAAATGCATTCATGAATGAATGAGTGACAAACCAACAAAATATATCATGCTATAGTTTAGTACTTAAATTAGGTGTTTAAAATAAATATTTAATTGACACCACGAGTAAAAAAAAAATGGATATACATATGCATGAGTGTATGCTACCATTTGACCCTATAATAATTATTATGCTTTTCTCAAATGTCTAGTTATTTAGAATGGACTTACAAGGGCCCAGTGTCATCTTCCAGTCACTAAGTGACTCTGGACCTGTTTTCACACCTTTAAAATGGGTTTCAGTTTCCTTCTTAAGTAAGGAGAAGTGGTAATGAATTTGATAAATTTAAAAATATACACTTTGTATTTTCAGAAATATTCATTAGATAATTATATTTGTTCAAGGTAAAGCTACTATAAATATACTTGCTGGTTGGACCCATTTTGATAAGGTCTAGCCAAGAAATAGTTTCTAGACCTAAAAGGCCAAATTTGCTCCCTACCTTTTAAAATGTACTTAAAAATTAGCCTTTTATGAAGCAATAGTCTTCTGGAATATGAGTGCTGAAATTGCAGACAATAATGTTAACACATGAATGAAAAAAATACTGTATGTTTTAAAGTATCTTTTTTGACATCAAGAATAATGTGAAAAAAAAAAAAGAATAATGTGGATAATTTCCTTCTTCTTGCTGTAGTTGCAATTTGAGAAGCATAATAAAGTATTTGCAGAGTGTATTCAGATGAACTCTTTTCAAGAACTTTATGAAGACAAACGCTGCTTTTCATTCAGGGGCAAAATAAAAATGTTCTATTTAGCTGATTTTTTTTCTTGAGATAATATCTTTTGTAATTTCTAGGCTTTTTTTTACATGGTTAATATTATTTACAATATGATTAAGACTGTGTTAGTCAGGGGTCTCCAGAGAAACAGAACCACTAGGATATATAGAAGAGGAGATTTATAATAGAAATTGGCCTACACAATTACAGAGGGCAAGTAGTCCCATGATCTGGTGCTGCAAGCTGGAGACCCATGAACTGGTGGAGTAATTCAGTCCAAGTTCAGGAGAAGATGGATGTCTAAGCTCAAACAGAGAGAGAGCAAATTCGCCCTTGTTCTGTTTGGGCCCTCAAAGGATTGGACTTGGACAATATTGAGCCACATGGAGGAGTGCCGTCTGCTTTATTCAGTTCACTAATTTAATAGATAATCTCTTCTGAAAACACCCTCACAGACAAACCCCCAAATAATATTTTACCAGCCATCTGGGCATCCCTTAGTCCGGTCAAATTGACACATAAAATTAACCACCTGAAAGACCAAGAAGCTTATTCTATATCTTTATTACATACCATCTTGTCTATGTAAGGTATAGACAAAAATATATTAAAAGTGAAGGGATGGAAAAGATATATCATCCTAATACCAAACAAAAGCTGGTATAGCTGTATTCATTTCACACAGAGCAGACTTCAGAACAAGGCAAATTATTAGGAATAAAGAGGGAATTACCTAACGATAAAGGGGTAGATTTTCCAAAAAGACATAACAATGCTGAATGTATGTATTCCAGCAAGAGAGTATCAAAATACATAAGGCAAAAATTGTTAAATCTTGACAGAAAATCAGTAAAAGTAAAGTTAAACTGAAAAGCACCATCACTCAACAGTATCTAATTGACATTTATGGAACACTTCACTCAACAACAGAATACACATTCTTCACAAGCTCACATGGAACAGTCACCAAGATTGATCATGGTCAGGGCCATAAAACACATCTTAACAAATTTAAAATAAAGAAATTATACAATGTATGCTCTCACCCCACAACAGAATTAAACTAGAAATTAATAACAGAAAAATAGGTAGAAAGTCCCAAAACATTTCCACATTTTAAAATGCACTTCTAAATAATACATGGATAGGAGTGTCTGGGTGGCTTAGTCAGTTAAGCATCCAACTCCTGGTTTCGGCTCAGGTCGTGATCTCAGGGTCCTGAAATCAAGCCCCACCTCTTGCATTGCCCCACACGGAGTCTGCTTGAGATCCTCTCTCCCTCTCCCCTGCCCCTCCTGCTTGTGTTCTTGCTATCTTTCTCTGTCTAAAAATAAAAATGAAAATAAAAATAAATAAATAACACATGGATCAAAGAAAAATCCTTAAGAGAAACTATTAAATATTCCAAAGTAAATGAAAATGAGAATACAACTGTCAAAATTTGTGAGATAAAGCAAATGCAGTATTTTAGAGGGCTATTCATAGCATTGAATGCATTTGTTAGAAAAGAAGATAAATCTAAAATCAGGAATCTACGTTTCTATCTTAGGAAAGTAGGAAAACAAAGCAAATTAAATCCAAAATAATAATAAGAAAATAAATAATAAAAATTAGAGCAGAGATCAATGAAATTGAAAGTAGGAAATTAATACAGAAAATAAAAAAAACAAAAAAATGGTTCTTTGAAGATATCAATAAAATTGATAAGCCTTTAGCTAGGTTAATCAAGAAAAAAAGAGAGGAGACAAAAATTATGTAATAGATTAATACCTTCAAAAACATAATCTAATACAACTGAACTTATGTATCTATTAGGGAAAGATACAGTCTGAACAGGCCTGCATCAGTTAAATAATTTTCATCAATAATTAATAATCTTCTAAAACAGAAAGGTCCAAGTCCAAATGGTTTTACTGGTGAATTATAACGTTCAAAGAAGAAATAATACTAATCTTTACAATCTCTTCCAGAAAATCGAAATGGAGGAAATACTTTCTAACTCATTCTATAAGAACAACATCACTCTCATACCAAAACCAAACAAATATAATACTAAAGAGGAAAACTATAGACCCATATCTTTAATAAGCATGCATGTAAAAATTCTCAACAAAATATTAGGAAAGAAAATCCAACAATTTATAAAAAGAATTACATACCATGACCAAATAGAATTTATTCCAGGTATTCAAGGTTGGTTATACATTAAAAAATCAGTTCATGTAATTCATCACATCAACAAGCTAAAGAAGAAAAATACGTAATCATATCAATAGGTGAATAAAAAGCATTTGATGAAATCCAACATGCATTCATGCTAAAAATTCTCAGGAAATTAGGAAAAGAACAAACATTATACTCAACCGGTAAGAAGGTGGATTTTTCCTTCTTAGATCAGAACAAGAAAAGCTATGCCCCTCTTATTACTCTTATTCAAAATCAGACAAGAAGTCCAAGCTAATGCAATTAGAAAAAGAGATAAAATATATTCAGTTTGAGAGAGAAGAAGTAAAGCTGTCTTTGTTCACTGATGATATAATTCTCTCTATACAAATTCCCAAAGAATAGACATAAAACCTACTGGAAGGTAGCAGGATGCAATATTAATTAATATAATCTTAATATACAAAAGTCAATTGCAATAATTAGCAGTTGGAATTTGAACTGAAAAACACAAAATCAGGGGTGCCTGGGTGGCTCAGTCGGTTAAGCGTCTGCCTTCGGCTCAGGTCATGATCCCAGGGTCCAGGGGTCGAGCCCCACATCAGGCTCCCTCCTCAGTGGGAAGCCTGCTTCTCCCTCTCCCACTCCCCCTGCTTGTGTTCCCTCTCTTGCTGTGTCTCTCTGTGTCAAATAAATAAATAAAATCTTAAAAAAAAAACCCACAAAATCATTTACATTAGTACCACAAGATCTGAAATACTTAGTATAAATCTAATAAAATATGTACAGGAGCAATATGAGAAAACCTACAAAGCTCTAATGAAAAATTAATGAAGACCAAAATAACTGGAGAGATATTCTCTGTTTGATAGATAAATTCAATATTATTAAGTATCAGTTCTTCCCAACTTTATCTATAAATTCAATGAAATCCTAATCAAAATTCCAACAACTTATTTTTGGATTTTCACAAACTGATTCTAAAGTTTATATGGATGCAAAAAGCCAGAATACCCAACAGAACACTGAAGAATAATAAACTGGAAGACTCACACTAACAGACTTAAAGATTAACTATAAAGCTACAGTAATCAAGACAGTGTAGTATAGAAAAAAATAGACAAATAGATAAATAGAACAACAGAATAGAGAGCAATTCAATAGAGGTGGGATAGTCTTTCTAGTAAGTGGTTGTGGTACAATTGGACATCAAAAAATGAATCTAAACGTGCAAAAAGTTGAATTTAGACACAGATCTTACACTTTTCCTAAAAATTAAGTTAAAGTGGATCATAGACCTAAATGAAATACTACACAACTTGTAAAATATAGCATTGGAGAAAAACTGGATGATCTTCTGTTTATCAGTGTCTTTTTAGGTACAATATAAAAAACATAAATATGAAAGCAAAAGTTGATAAACTGAGTTTCTTCAAAATTAGAAACTCCTGCTTTCTGAGAAACAATGTTAAAAGAATAAAAAGACAAACAAACTAGGAGAAAATATTTGCAAAACACACGTCTGATAAAGAAATTATACCCAAAATATACGAAGAGCTCTTAAAACTCAATAAGAAAACAATCAATCCAATTACAAAATGGACAAAAGATCTAAATAGACACTTTACCAAAGAAGATATATAAATGGGGGGGGGGGGGCGCCTGGGTGGCTCAGTCATTAGATGTCTGCCTTCGGCTCAGGCCCTGATCCCAGGGTCCTGGGATCAAGCCCCGCGTCGGGCTCCCTGATCAGCAAGGAGCCTGCTTCTCCCCCTGCCCACCCCTGCTTGTGTTCCCTCTCTGGCTGTCGCTTTCTCTGTCAAATAAATAAAATATTTTTAAAAAAAGATATATAAATGGTAAATTGGTGTATTAAAAGAAGTTCAGCATCATATGTCACTAGGGAATTGCAGATTAAAACAACAGTGAGATACCAGTGCACATATTTTAAAATGGCTAAGTTCCAGATCACATTCATCATCAAATTCTAGCAATGATGTAGAACAACAGGAATTCTGATTTGTTGCTAATGGGAATGCAAAATGGTATAGCCACTTTGGGAGACAATCTGGCAGTTTCTTACAAAGCTATACATAGGTTTACCGTACAAGACAGCAATTGTGCTCTTAGGTTTTTACTCAAATGAGATGAAAACTTATGTTCACACAACAGCTTGCACATGGTAGGGTATAGCAGCTTTATTTATAAGTGCCAGAAAAACAAACAAGGTATTCTTTAATGGGTGGATGGATAAACAAACATACATCTATAGAGTGGACATCCATTTAATGGAGCAATAAATACATTCATACAATTCAGTAATAAAAAGGAATGAGCTATCCAAGCTACAAAAAGACGTGGAGGAAACTTAAATGCATATAGCCAAGTTATAGAAGCCAATCTGCAAAAGCTGTATGCTATATGACTCTAACTATATCATGTTTCAGAAAAGGCAAACTATATAAATAGCAAAAAGATCAGTTTGGGGGGATTCAGGGCATTTTTAGGGAAATAAAACTATTTAGTATACTATAAATGGTGAATATGTAACATTATGTATTTGTCAAAACCCATAAAACTATACAACACAAGAAGTGAATCTTATTGTAACTATGGACTTCAGTTAATAATGTGTCAATATTGGTTCAGCAGCTGTAATAAATGTACCACATTAATGCAAAATGTTGATAACAGGAGAAACTGTGTATGTGGAGTGGGGAGAGAAAGAGTAGGATATGGGAACTCTGTATGGTTCAGTTTCCCTGTAAACTTAAAACTGCTCTAAAAGTAAAATCTATTAATAAAAAATAGTAATATATGCACAGGGTAATAGTTGCATTCATTTTAAAAAGTTAAAAAATGGGAATATGTTCTTTAGACCTATAGTCCTACTTTTAATTATAGAAATATTCTTGTATTTCCTTGTGGAACATTATCTATTCACTAACATAAGCACATGTGCATGTTTTATGTACATTTATATATGTGCATATCTATAACTTCTATTTATACAACCTGAGGATGATTTTATTAATAATATAATTTGGAAATCTTTTATATAAGCACATAGAGGGTATCTCATCATTCCTTAAAAATTGAGTAACATTTGTCCTATGTTGATGAATATTTTTTCATTGTTGTCATTTTCTTTTTTTTCCACTATAAACAATTCTCTATAAGAATCCTTGTCCAAATGTCTTGTCATACTTTTTTAAGTGTGTCCACAGCAAAGATTCCTGGCTGCGGAATTGTTTGGTCAAGGGGCCTGTGCATTTTAAATTTCAATAATTGTTACCAAATTTCTCTCTACATTTTGTAGCAATTTATGACATCTACTTTCCCACATCCATTTTTACCTATCCAATAGGTGAAAATTGATATCTTATTTCAAGTTTTATGTAATAATTAATTTATTAAATTAATCACAGAAGATTATTTTTTGAATTTTTAAAATTTGAGTATAGGTAACACACAATATTACATTAGTTTCAAGTGTACAGCATAGTGATTCAACTTCTTTATACCTTATACTATGCTCACTACAGCTGTAGCTACTGTCTGTCACCATACAATGTTATTACAGTATCAGTAACCATATTCCCTATGCTGTGCCTTTTATCCTAGTGACTTATTCATTTAGTAACTGGAAGCCTGCATCTCCCACTCTCCTTCATCCATTTTGTCTATTCCCCAACCCCCTTTCCCTTTGTCGACCACCAGTTTGTTCTCTGTAATTTATAGGTCTGATTCTGCATTTCATTTGTTAAAATTCATTTGTTTTGTTTTTTAGATTCCACATATGAGTGAGATCATAATTGTCTTTCTCAGTCTGACTTATTTCACTTAGTATAATACCATGTAGGTCCATCCATGTTGTTGCAAATGGCACACTCATTTCCATTGTGTTTATGTAATTATGAGTTAGATTGACTATTCTTTCATATTTATCAAATTTTTGTACTTTTTTGGTAAAGAATCATTTTATTTATTTTTTTTTAAAGATTTTATTTATTTATTTGACAGAGAGAGACACAGTGAGAGAGGGAACACAAGCAGGAGGTTAGGGAGAAGCAGGCTTCCCGCGGAGCAGGGAGCCTGACGCGGGGCTCGATCCCAGGACCCTGGGACCATGACCTGAGCCAAAGGCAGACGCTTAACGCTTAACGCTTAACGACTGAGCCACCCAGGTGCCCCAAAGAATCATTTTATATTCTACTTTGGCAGCATAGGAGTTAGACTGCTTCATTATTTTTAAAATATTTTCTTGACTCTTTTAGCACTTTTTTCTAGATGAACTTGACAATAATAGTCACATTAAAACATAGTTGCTCCTATTATTAACATTTTGCACTAATGTGGAATATTTTATAATTGATTAACAATTAGAATATTACTGAGTATCATATTTACAAAATAAAGAACAGTGATATCTTTAAAATATTGTCTTTCCATTAATAAATATAGTGTCAGTTCTCACTTGATTCTGTTCTTAGAAGATTTAGAAATTTTTCTCAATTTAAGTCATATATATAATATGACTTAATAATGATTATTATTAATAATAATATATTAGTCTTATTTCTAGAAATATTATCTCTCATGGTTAAATAGTAACAATTCAATTCTGTGAAAATATGCCTTGAGATTATCTAAGGAACATATTGCTTACTTGAAAGTTAAAATTTTTTTTTTGCCTCAGATCAGTATTATTTTCATAGAAACTGTTCAAAAAAAGATTGTGTTATGTTAGTGGCAATCCTAGAAACCCTTCATGATTGAGTTAACTTAAAGCTATTGATATGCAGTTAAGATTTACCTCTATTCTGTTCTTTCTTCACACCCTTACTAGAAAACATTTGAACTTTGAGCCTTTCTTAATGAGATAAAATTTATGAAGTTCTATTTATAGAAGGAACTGGCTTCTCTGTAATCCCAGGTTTGACTGTTATCACA
This sequence comes from Neomonachus schauinslandi, assembly GCF_002201575.2. Taxonomy (NCBI): domain Eukaryota; kingdom Metazoa; phylum Chordata; class Mammalia; order Carnivora; family Phocidae; genus Neomonachus; species Neomonachus schauinslandi. The sequence continues at coordinate 51,172,958 of NC_058414.1, forward strand.
GATATTACGCAACGTAAGAGGATGATTTTCTGGATTGGATGGGGTGAGGTAGTGTGGGGCTTGGAGATGAGGTAGTTGAGTGGGAACATAGATTTAAAAAGATAAACTTACTTTATCCAAAATTGATTGATTTTCTGTATTTTGGGGACAAACAAAAAAATGAAGACCATGACAAAAATACGAAGGTGAGTGTGAGAACTAACACTGTGTACTTTTCTGGGCTGCAACTGATATATACTTCAGAGTATCATCATGAGATACATTATTTGTTCTTTTACAGAGCAGAAAACATAAGCCCAGAATGCTAGAGTCAGTTTCCTAAGGTGAAAATCGCAGACTTAGTGATGAAGCCTGAGGGCTTGAATTTAGGTGTAGCCGGACTCCAAAGCCCATGCTCTTTTCATAGGACCACTATGCCACTAGGAAACCAGTGTCTACAAATGGGAAGAATACTAGATAAAGGACTGCAGGCAATAAACCAGAGTAACAACAACAAAAATGAATAATATACCTAAATAAAATGTAAAAAAAGTGACATCTTTTCTACTATATCCTATAGGCAATCTTGCCAAGCATATCACATTCCACAGTACAAATAGTGTAAACACCACTGCTTCTACATTATATACTTGCTGTTTAATGCTCAGTCATGCTGTCTGCCTATGGCATGTGCTGCATGTTTTTTTTCCTGTGAAAGATTTTATTAGCAAGGTAATTAAAAACCTTAATTTCTTTTTATAAAATAAGGACTCAATATTGGTCATTTAGCAGTAGGTAGATTCTACCCACTTTCCTTCCCTATTTCACTTCCATTCATTTTTCTTTGTTCCAGGCAGTAAAACCTTTCCATGTACACACATACCTTTGTGAGTCTGTAAAGAGTAACTGCTGAAAAATATGGATTAGAGAAATTTAGAATTGAGAAGGCCCATAGAGGTGATCTGGACCAACATTCCTCATAATGCCTGGGATATATAGAGACAAGAGCAAAGTCTGAAATTGTACACTGAACTGATCTTGGGAAGACTTAACTTCTCTACAGATACCATGACTTTCCCTGCTGGCAACTCCTAGTGCATGACTTAACTGCGATGCTTCAAGAAATTAAATCTACAGCCCCTGATTTTATCCTTGCTAGAGTGTGTTCTAAGTATTCCCTCTGCTTTGCATTTCTGGTTCCCAAACTAAACTCAATTGCAGGTGCTTCTGATTAGAGCCTAGCTTTATCCCTGCAACCTAGCTTCAAAGGTTTGAGCAAGCAGGTATCTGATGTCTATGGTGGGGGAAAAATGTCAGACATTCACTGCATTTGTCAAGGTCCCTATTAAAAGGGGCTCCCTAGGGGCGCCTGGGTGGCTCAGTCGTTAAGCGTCTGCCTTCGGCTCAGGTCATGATCTCAGGGTCCTGGGATTGAGCCCCGCGTCGGGCTCCCTGCTCCGCGGGAGGCCTGCTTCTCCCTCTCCCCCTCCCCCTGCTTGTGTTCCCTCTCTCGCTGTGTCTCTCTCTGTCAAATAAATAAATAAAATCTTTAAAAAAAAAAATGTATATTTATAAAAAAAAAATAAATAAAAAAATAAATAAATAAATAAAAGGGGCTCCCTAAATTGAACACATCATTCCAGATGGCTTATGACCAATGCAGTATGCAACGCAATTAGCAACCTTCATCTGGATAGAATACATAATGATATTAAAGCCCATACTAAGATTACGTGAACATTTTTCAGATTCTCATCAAAGTGTTGGTTCATAATTAAGCTTGTAGTTAACTATAACCCTAAAACTTGCTCACCTTTCACTGCTGTCTAGCCATGTGTTCTCCATCTTATATTTGTACCATTGTGTTTCAAATTTTTTGAACCCAAATACAGAACTTTATTTAGCCCTGTTAAATTTCACTCTGTTAGTTTTGGCTCATTTTTCCAACTTTTTGCAATTCTCTTGAATACTGTTTTTGTCATTCAATATAGTAACTATCATTCCACAGCTTTGTGTCATACACAAATTGGATAAATATGCTTTTCATTTTCATCCAAATCTCTGATAAAAAAATGTTGAAAAGAGTAGAAAGCATTGTAGAATACCACAGAATATTTTCATCAAGGGTGCCATCTAACCATTAATTAATATGTTACACCATATTGACTACACTGAATTTATGTAGGATTATATTAAACACATGTTCATTCTTTTGGCTTACATGATGATGATGATGGTGAAAAGAAATAGATGAAAAGTATTCAAAGGAAAAATTTTTTAGAGTGTGAGCATTATACAGAAAGTGGTGATTAAGAATTAAGTATTAAACATTCTCCAATGTGTGGACCACATAATTCTCCAAAAAGTAAAATTAAAGTAACCCAGATCACTATTACTTGTACATTAAAGATCAGTCTTAATATTATATACCTATGAACCTCAGAGTGTTACTGGAGCAGGGGCCAGCAAACATTTTCTTTGGAAGACCAGACAATAAATATTTTAGACTTTGCAAGCCCTATGGTCTCTACTGCAATGATGTTACTTTGCCCTTGTAGCACAAAATCAGCCCTACACAACACATAAATAAATGGGCATTACTGTGTTCCAATAAAATTTTATTTATAAAAACATGTGGCCAGATTTGGCCCACAGGTCCATCTATGTATAAGATGGTTTTTCTAAGGGCAGCAAGTACACATATATGTGCATTTGTGCTTGGATGAAAATATTACAATCCTCCCAAACACAAGATAGATTTATTATTTTAGAAATTTAGTGTACTAGGTCCTCAAGAGCAAGAACTGTCCTATTCCCTTTTGAACTTCAGTACCTAACTATGTTCTTGGTAGTTGCTTCATTTTTTTCTGAGGTCATGAATAAAAACCTTTAAGGGTTCTGTTCAATCTCAGATTCATTATTTTTATGATCAATTAATCATAATACTTATAGGCATTAACATAAAATTGAAAATAGAGTCAGCATTCATAGGGGTCGTGGCTGCCCAGATCTTCTTTCAAGAATTAGGGGCCTATTACCCCAAATCCTGGGAGTCTGTCTGCTGACAGACAGCCCTCAGCTGAACCCCCTTTGGAGATTACTTAGCTGGAGGAGAACCACCTCTCCAAAGACCATGCCTCCTTCCCATCATGCTCTGAATCCAGTGATTGGTCAACACGGAGGTAGAAGGCCTAGCCTTTTCATCGTAACAAAGGGCAACCCTGAAAGTCATCTCAGCTTTAGAGTTCCTGGCTGTGGCTTTATTGAGACTGCATTTCAGCTAATCTCTCTCTTTTCTCAATCTTTCTTCTTTTCTTCCTCAAGTGTTGATCCCAGACTTCTCCTTAATAACCCCTCTGTACTCTAATCTCTATCACAGAATCTGCTTTCTAATGAATGCAACCTGAAACAATAAGAATAATATTTTTACTCTAATTATGACAACAACAGTCATATTAATGATATCCATTCAAGTTTTACTTGCCTTCAACTGATCTTACACATGGCCTAACCTATGAGGTATGATATTGAACTCTGGTTCTTTTATTAGAAGTTCATGTGGACTCACTTTGTCTTTCCAAATTATTGAAGTTCATCTATTACAGTAGATCTTAAGTAACCACACTAGTTGCTTACCATTTATATCACCTCATGGTTCTCACAATTCTCGTAATTACTAGAGCAGCACTATGTGCTTACTGGTGCAGACAGGCACTAAAACATTGCCCTAACAATCTTGAAAGTTTTAAGTCTCCACCAGAAGAGACAAATAAATCTCCAACAAGTTTATGCTTTCAAAAGAGGCTTCGTGGAACGCTGGTAAATACAAGAAGTGAATATAAGATCACATTTGTGTGCCACATGAATTTAAAACTCAGTAATAAAGATGAGGCAAATGAAAAGGAAACTAATGCTTCCTAAAAAATGGGAAGTGCCCAACAGATGGTGAGGAAAGCTCAGAGGAGGTAGTTAACAGTGTGGCATAAGGTGATCTTGGAAAAAGACAATGAATTGCATTTAAAGGAAATGCCAATTTTATTTTTTTCCAAATTGCTTTCTCCTGAATGATTTCAAAGTCATAAATAGAATTACGATAGGCATAGTTGAAATCGAGAGAGGATAAAAAGAGAATTTAGAGAATGGAAGGGAAATAACTTTTATTTAACACTTTAGCATTGCTAGTGATCTTGTAAAGCATTTTACATATGTTAATTGTTTAATCACTAATTCTCTGCAAGCTGAGTTTGGTTGATTACCATTTTGTAGTAAGGGAACTGAAGTTCAGAGAGGTTAAATATCTTATGTAGGACATACAACTATTGAATAGTGTACTGAGATTCTAATCCAATTCATTCTGACCCTAAACTCTTTTTTACTCTTTATACTATATTGAAAACATATATAAAACCTGCAGATTGGCCTAACAGGACAGTAACTTCTATACTTTATTTTAATTGCAACCCACCTAAGATGCTTTATCCATACTTTCTTCAGAGGAAGAAACCTGATACACCAATTTCTAAATATCTTCAGAGCTTGCACTAGTGACAAAGTATTATATGCATGTGGACTGAGTTAGCTGTGAATATTCTGAACTTTGTCCAAGTAAGGTTTGCATCCACCCAATTTATACTATTTACATTTTGGAACCAAAATACCTCCTATGCTTGTGGTGTTTCTAGAAAAATAGTAAAATACATTCTTTAGCAATTAGAAATTTGTAAACTGCAGGTGTTTTGCATTTTTGATAATTCTTTCCTAAATATTGTTGCTGTATTCAAACAAACACTGTAATTACAACATGGAAGTATGAATAGAATGTGGATTGAGAAAGGAGAAGGTTAGGAAGAGAATTGGTAATGAGGAAGTGCCAAATGTATGTAACCAGATATTAAATTGGAAGTTTCAATTTATGCACTGGATACAATCAAGACTGATTCTGAAGACAGGTTACAAAAGACTAATCAAAAACTGTTGCACACCTTAAAAACTTCATACACATTAAGACAGTTGAAGAGTAGGGAGATTGTTGATGAGGTTTCTTTAGAGAGAACTGTGTTTTGAATACTGCTTTCTAAATTTTTAAAGTGAAAGGTAATTCCCCATTTCATGTCAAGACAAAAGAGAGGGCTTTTAGTGTTACCACTCAGGGAGCTTCCTGGGTCTCCTGAAGCTACCTGATGCCTGCCAGGGAAATCTAAGGCAGAGAAAGCCACCCAGTCACCTGTGAGCAGTGTGAGGAATGTGCTTACTATGTTGTGATTGGACTGTGCTTTGAGGGTTTGTACAGGTGAAGTATGCTTGAGTGCTTCCTGAGGACCAGAGGCAATGCATAATTACAGACCATCTTAGAGCTTGTCCAATAGGGCCACCTAGAGGGGAAGCTGAAGGTGGCTGAGTGAGTTCTGAAAGTTTGAGAATCATTGAAGATAAAATGGTCAAGAAGCCTGTTGATGAGATCTCCAGTAACAGGAGTCTTTGTAGAATCCATGAAAGTGTCCCATGAGAGAAGAGATCTGCTTTAAATATTCTTCATGTCATGCCTCAGTCCCAGCCCAGAATGGGTCTGAAATAGCAGGTAGGAGTGGGGGAGGAGGGATGTACAAAAAGGGAACAAGAAGCCAATTACTGTCCCCATCCCCACCCCTTCTGTTGCATACAACTAGGTAGCAGGGAGACATAACTGGGAGAAGGCAAAGAAATCTTAGCTTTGCATGGAGACTGAGTGTAGATTAATACATTGTTCTGATATTCACACTGCTCAATTGATACCCTTTAGCTGTATAAAGGTGACTACACGACTATAGGACCCACCTAGGTTTTCATCAAAGGTGACCACCATGGAAGAAGCTTTCAAAGATCACTGGGAAAAAAAAGATTTTTTAAAGCACATTTTATGAATCATCATTTGTCAATGTATTGGGTACATATATTTGTATAATAAAGATAATTTCAGTGAGTTCAGAAGAAAGAGTTTGGCTAGAGACGTTGATAGGATTGGAAATTAGTTAAGTATCATGAATGTCAGGCTAAGGCATCTGGACTTTATTATATGGAAACTGGGAAATCATAGAATATTGGTGCATGGTAGATAACATGATTATTTTGACAAGTGGCATTATTTTTAGTGGTGACATGTACTGATTCCAGATGGAAGATTGGTAATGCAGGAGGCAATAAAAATCTCTGGAACTCTTAAATACGTGAGTAAATAGAAGTAGCTTTTTGTGTTGTTTAAAACAATAACAACAAAAATCTTTTATGAGGTTTAAGTCTGTGTGGAATTAAAATACATGACAATAATAACACAAAAGAAAGAGGGCATTAAAATACTGTAAGTTTTTTATTTTGTTCTGGAAAAAGTTTAAAGTAAAAATTAAGAGAGACTTTAATAATTCCAAGATGTGTGTTGAAATCTCTAGAGTAACTACAAATAAAAAAATGAAATAATGTACTCCTAAAAACCTAATAAAGGGAGAATTGGAAGAATAAAAATACTACTTACTCTAAAAGAAGGCAGGAAAGGAGACATAAAGTAAAAAATAATGGGGCAAATAGAAAGCAAATATTGAAATGTATATTTAAGCTCATATACATCAGTGATTACATTAAATATAAATGGACTAAACACTTCAATTAAAACAAGTATTATTCTGTTGGGAATAAAAAACATACATGCTGCTTTTAAGAACCACACCATAAATATACAGATATAAAAACGTGTAATTTTTCTGAAAGGAAATATGCCTATTTTTTTCACAATTGGGAGATTTTTCTTTGGAGCATTTGTTGGCTCCAAATGAATGCATGATCCAAAAAAAAGGTTGGAGAAATAACAAAGTTACCTTTTTTCTTTTTCTTTTCTTTTTTTTTTTTTAAGTAGGTTCCACACTCAATATGGGTCTCAAAGACAGAGAGATCAAGTTGGATGCTCTACCAACTGAGCCTGCTAGAGACCCCAACAAAGTTAGCTTTAAAAATTAAGATAGTTTGGGGCAACAGTCTGGCTCAGTCAATAGAGCATATGACTCCTGATCTTGGGGTCATGAATTAGAGATCCACATTGGCTGTGGAGTTTACTTGAAAGTAAAAATAAATAGGGGCAGGACACCTGGGTGGCTCAGTTGGTTAAGCGTCAGCCTTTGGCTCAGGTCATGATCCTAGGGTCCTGGGATCGAACCCCACATGGGGCTCCCTGCTCAGTGGGGAGCCTGCTTCTTACTCTCTCCCCTGCTTATGCTCTCTCACTATCTCTCTCAAATAAATAAATAAATAGGGACGCCTGGGTGGCTCAGTCGGTTAAGCATCTACCTTCGGCTCAGGTCATGATCTCGGGGTCCTGGGATCAAGCCCTGCGTTGGGATCCCTGCTGAGTGGGGAGTCTGCTTCTCCTTCCCCCTCTGCCCCTCCCCCCAGTTCATGCTCTTTCTCATGCATGCTCTCTCAAATAAATAAATGAAATCTTTGGGAAAAAAACATGTGTAATACAATAAATAAACAAGAGAAAGTTGGTGTAGCTCTTCTGATAACAGATGAAACAGTTTAAGGGCAGAAACAGTATCAGAGTTAAAGAGCATTCATTACATTATAATAAATGAGACAGCAAGAGGAAGATATAACAATTCTATGTTAATATGCACCTAAAAATATATTTTTAAAAATGAACAGAGACAAAAGGAGAAAGGAGACAAATTCAAAACTATAGTTGAAATATATACAACATTGCATTCAATAATTGCCAAAAACACATTTTTAAAAAAGTGTGTGTGGATCAATTACCAACCTATAAAGCAAGTCTAAACAAAATTCAAAGGGTAGGATTTAAACACAACATATTCTCTGACTGTAGTGGAATTAAACTAGAAAGCCACTACAAAACTGTAACTAAAAATTCATCAGTGTTTGAAAATTAAATATTATACATTAGTGACACATAAGTCAAATAAAAAATCACATTGGAAATTAGAAAACAATTTGAACTGATTGATAATGAAAATATATTTATATCAAATGTGTGGGGTATAGCTAAATTTGTGATTAGAATGGTGGTCCCCACCTGGGGGATATTTCCCCCCAAGGGAACCTCTGGTAATGTCTGAGGACAGTTCTGGTTGTCACAACTGAAGGTGTAGAGTTGTTATGGCTTCCAGTGGGCAGAGGCCAAGGATATTTCTAAGCATACTCCAATATACAAGGCAGTACCCCACAAGAAAGAATTACCTGGCCCAAAATGTCATTAGTGCATTGGTTGTGCAATCCTACATTAGAGAGAAATCCAATGCCCTAACTGTAAATTTAGAAAAGAAGAAATGATGAAAATCAATGATCTAATTATACATCTGAAAAAAGCAAGCAAAAGAATAATACATTATACCCAAAGAAACCAGGAAAACAAAATTGAAAAAGGTAAGAGTAAAAATTAATGAAGTAGAAAATTAACATACTATTAAGAGAATCAATAAAACCAAAATGTTATTTGAGAAGAATAATAAAATATACACACCTTTAGCAAAAGTAATCAAGAAAAAAAGAAGGCACGAATGACTGATATCAGGAATAAAAAATAGGATATCATTTTTTGGCACCTTCAGCTACTAAGAAGGGAGCAAGAGGCTATTATAAACAACTTTACATCAATAAACTTGAAAATTAAAATAAAATTGATAACTTGAAAAACACAACTTACCAATACTGACATCAGAAGTAAAAAATATGAATATTTAAAGAAATTAAATCTGTAATTCAAATTTTCTTTCTTTCCTAGAGATTAGAAAAAGGGAGAAATTTTCCAATGTGTTTTACTGAGGGTGGCAAAACATTGATACCACAATCTACAAATCAGTAAGAGAAATATAGATAATCCACTTTTAAAACTATGCAAATGACTTGCAGAGTCATTTCACAAAATAAATATCCAAATGACTGATAAACATACACAGTTGCTTAATCTCATTATATACCTGGGATATGCAAATTAAAACTAAAATGCAATGTTACAATACACCTTCCAGGGTTGCTCCCCGTTTTTTTTTTTATATTATAAAGGATCTTCAAGGACATGGAATAAATGAAACTCATAGATTGTTAGTGGGAATGTAAATGAAACTTTGGCAATATCTGTTACAGCTGAACTTTTGCATACTCTATGACCCAGTGATTTAATCACTGGATAAACATGTGCCAGAAATACATATAAACGTACATCAAAAGACGTGTTCAATAATGTTCGAAAGGTGCAGTTTGTAATATACAATAGCTGAAAGCCATTTGAATCTGACTTAACAGGAGTGTAGATACATATATCTATCTATACATATACAGATATATATGTCCTGTTGATTTACTCAGTGAAATACAATACGATTGAAAAATCTGCACAAATGAACATGAATAATTCTCATAATCATAATTTTGAGTGAAAGACAAAAATAACAAGTTTTGTAATTCCATCTCTATAAAACTCAAAAATAAGCAAAACAAACCTATGCCCATACAGCCTGGAGCAGAGTTTGCTCAGTAGATGGTCAGGGAGTTGGTCTGGGGTTGGTCTTGTTGAAAACAATTGGTCTATAGATCGGGTGGACAAGCTTTTTCTGTAAAGGGTCAAATAGTGAAATTTTACAGCTTTGTGCACCATGGAGTCTCTGTTGTGACTACTCAACACTGTTGTTGTAAGGCCGAGGGCAGCCATGGACAATATGTAAGCAAATGAGTGTGACTGCGTTCCAGTAACACTTTATTTACAAATATAGGAGGCAGGTGGGCCAGGGCCCCAGTGTTCTGACGCCTGCCGTAGATAGAAGATTACTGTACTTAACATTTTAGTCAGTGTTGCTCCCTGTACATCATTCTGTCCATGACTCTCTGCTATTTTATAAGCTTTGGCTGGCACCAGTAGTAGTTTCAGACATTCCTTAAATTTAAGGTTTCATTTTATTGTTTTATTTTAAATTTCAATCCATTGTGTAGTTTGGTAATATAAAAACAGAATCTATGCAACTGAATTTGCATAATAAGATGAATTTTAAAGAAAGAATTTAAAAGAAGGCTAATGTCACATTAAAGAGAATCATCATTTCCTACTTAATTGTTGCAAATGTGATCTACAATACCAAAAAAAAGTGCACTTCACCTTTTACAGACCTACTGCTAATAAACATAAGCCCTCTATTCCCAATCCTTCCATCTGCATTGTGAACATCGATCAAGTACAGAATTACCTAGAGAAATTCAAATAAAAATAGAAGACCTTTGGGTCATGGCAATAGTATACTTCCTTGCCCCAAGAGAAGGTAAGGAATGACTTCTTACATTTAGATTGGCTAGGCTGGGAATTCACTCCAACATTTATACTCCTGTGATCCTTTGGCACAAGATTTTTAACATTGTATTAACTTTATCTCTAGAGTTGAAAAAATAAGTCCCAAAGGTTAACTATAAGCAGAGTTGTCCTTGGAAGGAAATATCTTTCATTCCAATCATGAAAAAAGTGCATAATAGTGTAATAAAGCTGTTTGGGAAAACAGATAATGGTCAGGTGCTTTTTCCTATACTCTTGGGAGAGAACATGACTTTCTGTTGGAAAGTGGGTGTGGGAGCTAAGCTTCCTTTCCCCACTCATCTTACCATGACTTCTTAGTGTGCTCCTATGAAATTACCTTAACCTTTTCCATTTAAGGTGATGAGTTTGTAAGAGCATTGCCTTTTACTCAGAGGTTCCAAGAGGCATTATTAACTGTTTTCTAAAAGGAGTTCTTTGTGCATCTTTTTTTTTTTTAAGCATCTTTTAAAAAATGTCTAATGATTTCTCTTCCCTCTTAAGGTTTTGATTGGCCTTTTCAAGCACTAAGTAGAAAAAAATCTACAGTTTCAATTCATGAAATATTTATTCTGTGGCACATTGAAAAAATGAACAACTGAACAATAGTTAATTTTGAGGCTAGATGGATTTTCTTTTGGCCGCAAACGATTGCTCTTTATGGGTTCACGGTTTCTGGGGAATTTGGCTGCAGTATGAGTTTTCTTTCTTGAAACTGTTCATATAGTCTTGATGTACACATGTGTGAAACATTATAAGAAGACTTCTTTTGGGGTGGGGAGCAAAGGAAAATTACCAGGGAACTAGATAAGGAAACTGGGGCTCCCATTGGTGAGGTCTGAACTGTGTAACCAGCATATATCTTTCTGTTCTTCAGGTATCTGGGCACTTTTAGGAGGCTTCTCATCTTTACTGACCCAACACAACAATACTTAGGCTAATATTTATAATTTGATTATAGCTCTAAGAGTCATGTCTATAGGGCGCCTGGGTGGCTCAGTCATTAAGCCTCTGCCTTTAGCTCAGGTCATGATCCCAGGGTCCTGGGATCGAGCCCCTCATCGGGCTCCCTGCTCAGCGGGAGGCCTGCTTCTCCCTCTCCCACTCCCCCTGCTTGTGTTCCCTCTCTCGCTGTGTCTCTCTGTCAAATAAATAAATAAAATCTTAAAAAAAAGGGTCATGTCTATAGCTCTAAGAAAAAGTTTAAATCCACATACCAATTTATGTGCCATACCTGGTAGCTCCCTAGACCAAGACTCATGGTTCTCTCATATTGCTGTCTGAAAAATAGTAAATTTGGAGCATTTCTCTTTTATCTAACTTAGTTTTGTGAAAACCACTCAAAATATATGACAAATATCAGGAAATGGAGGCAGAGGTTAAGTGCTCTGAGCATTCTAAGAAAAGGAGCTATATAAATGCAAAGCATTAATATTATCATTATGGAAACACATTTCCTCATTAACCTCCATTTCCATGCCAACAAATATTCTTCAAAAGGCTCATTTTATCTTTGACCATTTTGCATGCAGACTTTGGTAGCCACCTAGTAAAACCCTTGGTCCTATGCATACTGCTTGTAGATATTTCATTATGAATCAGGCCTTTCAGCTGCTAAACACAGAAAAATTAATCATGAAATAAACCAACACTCCAAACCAAAAAATAACTAAAGCAAAGGTAAAAAATCTCAAGCCAGACTTCACAAACCAAATAAGAGTTTAAATCCCCTATCCCATAATAAAACCCAGTTTATTGGAAAGGGGCAGCCCAGGTTTAATTCAAACATGGTCATTTATTTAAAACACATAATATCCCTAAATCCATGAAGAGAAAGACAGTGGAGAATTGGGACAATCTTACTTTTACTCCCACTCAAATATAAAGAACACTTACCAGGTAATTCATACCCAGCTATTTGCAGTTAGCCTATTTGTAAGATTTGACTATAAGAGTTGATATTCTATTAGTTGATACAGCATAGGGAACTTAAGAGATTCAATTTTAAGACAGCATTAGTATGCTTACAATTTATATTTATTACTTGCCAGTAAAAGAAAAAAAAACTGTATATATATATGTATATGTATATGTATATATATGTATATATATATATGTATATATACATATATATATACTATAGTATATGTGTATACTAGCTACTTAGTCTGAATTCTCATAGTAAATTAAGGGGTTTCTTTATACCTCTTAAAGACATATTAAATAAATGAGTTGACATGTCACTGATATTAACACAGCCTTTTCAGAAATAGGTTAACTTCTTAACTGATTCTAAAGGACTGGTTACAAGCAAATTTTGAGGATAGAAAGCAGTACTTTTATTAATTTAAATGGAAAAAATAAAACATCAGCAAAAATAGACTAGCCTTTGTATCTATTTTCTTTAATTTTCAGTAATTGTTGTATTTAGGGTGATATTTACTCTAAGCAGTCGATTATTATAATCTAGCTCCTCATTTTCCTCCTTACATTCTGTAACTCATTCTCAAACATTCTGTCAAGTATCATCATTTTAAGATTAATATACGGTAAGTCCAAAGGAAGTTTATTTAATTTACATTATAACAAAGAAATATGGAACTAATGCATATTTTACAGTATTATTTTTTGTTGGGAAAAATTATAAGTTTAAGAGGGAAATATAGGATAAAAATGTTATTGATACCTCATTCATTCATCCCATATTTAACACTTATTGTATATGGGAAATGTACCACAAACATTCTGTGTTCAGAAGCTTTGACTAGTGCCTAAGGAAAATCATTCAATTCTCTTTTCTTTCTTTTCTTTTTTTAAAGATTTACTTATTTGTTTGATAGAGAGAGCACACACATGAGCAGGGGAAGGGACAGAGGGAAAGAATCTCAAGCAGACTCCCCGATGAGCATGAATCTTGATGAAGGGCTTGATCCCACGACCCATGAGATCAGTACCTGAGCCGAAACCAAGAGTTGGGTGTTCAGCTGTCTGAGTCACCTCAGCGCCCCTCAATTCCTTTTTTTTTTTATAAGTATTGCAGGAAGAGATGATTCTCTAAGGTCCATTAGTCTGAGACTGAATCTGTATAACTCATCTGAATGAAACACTTCCTCAGAAATTTTTTACTAAAATGATCTTGTTGGAGTTGATGCTTAGAAAAGGGAACACTTTTGGGGTGCTTGGGTGGCTCAGTCAATTAAGCATCCAACTCTTGATTTTGGCTCAGGTCATGATCTCAGAGTCCTGAGATCCAGCCAGCTTCAGGCTCTGTGCTCAGCCGAGAGTCTGCTTGGGATTCTCTCTCTCCCTCTCCCTCTGCCCACCCCTCCCCCCAAAGCTTGTGCATGCTCTTTCTCTCTCTCTCCCTCTCAAATAAATAAATGAATCTTAAAAAGAAAAAAGAAAAGGGACACTTTCTATTCTCATTACCATGTGTTTGTGTGTGTGTGTGTGTGCATGCGTGTGTGTGATAACCTGGCAGCTTATAAATCTGTATCTGAGATGTCCTGACTCCCTTATTTGATTTTACATCATATTTAGAGTTAGGTTTTCTTTTTTTTTTTTACTAGAAGCGGCAATATGTGATAATTAACGTGGAATTGTTAACACATACTACAGTGGCTTGAATGACTCTTGTTTTCTGTGAGTATTTTATATACATCAAAGACTACTGCCTTACAAGCAAGTTGCTTGCATTCTGAAATGAAAAGCCAGATAGATATAAAGGAACCAAAAATATCCAAGTATATATTCATGCCGGGATAACCATATGATTTAATCATCCAAAGGTGTTTGAGAGTGAAAGGGATACTTGTAATATTTATGTCAAGACAACAATTAAAAAGTAGGACTTTGGTGAACTGGGATATGTGGTTATCCTTCGTGTTACATATATATTGAGCTTAAAAAAGTCACATATATAGGTAGGTGTCAAACTAATGTGTAGCATAGTAAAATCCAATTACTTTGACTAGGATAGCATTTCAGTTTAGTGAGGATATTGAGAAATTATCTAAAATTAAAGGTTATTGTTAACATGTAGTAATGTATCTACTTTTAATGTCTTTGAGAATTAAGGAGTAAGTTTTGTACAATGTAAGGTCATTTATAACAACTATTTCAACGTATGCAAGTGAAGAGAATTTTCTTAACTGGATAAACGAATGGATACAACCATTCTCATCCTGCCTCCACTGGAGCATCTGTTGCTGATGTGGGTATGAAAAGTTACCTCCACCTTCTGTTTGGAAGTTGGCACCTTTACTGAGCACTCCAGCCTCTATTGCCATAACCCATATGATTTTTTCCCTTGGTTTAGGCAGCATCACATCACTTTGTTCAAGTCTTAGTCACTATTGCATCATAGTTGAGGCCAGTAAAATTAATAGTAACATTTTAATTCTTACCCCAGCCAAGCATATTTTGACAGTTATAAAGAGAATATTTGTATAAGTCTCCTTCAGGATTAAACTTTAAATTAACCTTAAATTGAGTAAGCTTGAAAAGATTGGATTTGCACTATTAATTTTGGGAAGTCAAATACTAGCCCTCAAATCCTATAGGGAATACTTAAATATTATTTCTTTATAGCCAGCCTAAGATCTTCAAAAAGTCAGAATTTATATATATATATATTTATATATATATATATATATATATAATATGTAATATTCCCTAGTTTTCCGTTCATAAGATGTATGCATGAAGAGAATTTTCACTCATAACATTAAAGGTTCAAAATATTTCATACCCTGGGATCCCCCAAAGTGATATGGAGTCTTCAAATTTTACAGCAAACTCAAGAAACATAGGTCCTTCTATTATTAATGATGCATTTTTCTGATTTTATCTGAAAAATCTTTCCTTGAATGTACGTGTCACACACCCCCATGTTTGGTTCAGTTTTCTTCAGTTTATATTATTACTTTGTATAATCAGCTAAAAATGCTACATTTATAAAATTATCTTGTTGGCAGCATTTGAAGACCCAGGAATAAAAGTATTGTATGCTTGAATTGTACATTGGGTGGGAAAAGTAGATGATAGAATTCCATTACAGGAAAACAAGTAAACTGGATTGTCACTTTAAGAGATTTCTTATGGAGGACTTATTCTTTAGCTTGTTATGATTTCTTTTTTATAGAAGCAGCTGTACTTGTTATCGCACTCTGCCACATCATCAGTCATCTAGCTACTGCAGAGAATTCCCCCCGGCAGAACAGGACATTCATGAGTTTATATTACTGCCATAAATTCTTTGGCTGTAAGTTTTTATACAAATAATCCCATGTCTCTTGTATACATTGCACCAATTGGTTAATAACATGATCTCTACCAGGGGATTTCTGGAATGTTCTATCTTTTAAAAATAATGGCCAGAGTACATTTTTACATACACTAAAAATATTCTAAATGAGATTGGGCAATCTGAGGACATCTATATGATGAGAAAATATGTTTTTCCTTAATTTTCCAATGTAGCCTGGTGAGCTTTGATTTAGCTGAATGACATGAAAACAAGTATTTACAAAAGGTGTATAATAAGGTTAGTTATGTTAAAAAATGCATATATATGGAGTAGCTTTTCAAATGAGAGTGGGGAGTTCCTGGCTGTGAAACTCTTTTCACAGTTTCTGCATCACTTTTCAGAATTGAATAATCTCCATAAAGGAGCCCAGCATTTTCATCATGCCAACCACTAAGTAGTTGCCAGATTTTCTGGCCATTGGCAAATTCTCCTCACAATAAAAGCGAAAAGAATGCTTAAGCACACCAGTTGGTCCATCAACTAATGCCTAATGGTACTGATCGGATTTTCTTTTACCTCCTTTTCTTTCCTGGCAAGTATACTAATAAGATCTCAAATATTTCCCACAACTCTAAAAGATCAAAGTATCCTTCCCTGGGTCTTCTTTCATCAATGGACCATCTCCCATGTTTTTGTGAGCTCCATTTCTGGATGTAGTAAACCATTGACCGAGTCTCAGATTTTAGTGATGAAGTTGATATTATCTGAAGAACCACAGGAAATTTTTCAAAAGGGAACACAGATACAACATGAAATACATTAATTTAGATTTGGGAAAGAGATAGCTTGGGATTAGTGTTTATGATGTAAAGTGATCTTTTTTAACATCATTATTCCAAATCCAGTAAGTTTTCCAATATGGAAAGTATGATCAACTAAATTGAAACTTCCTAATTGCTCACATACTACCCTCAGTACCATGTTCTTCTAATACAAGTATCTTCAACAGCTTACATTTAACTGCAGTTAAATTAGAGTTTAAAGTACCCTTGCTCTTGAAATACAAAATGAAGTCACTGCAATAAAGATGTCCTCAAAGTAGAGATAAGTAGATTATCAAGTTATAGATTCATGTATATAGTAGGATCCCATTTGTAGGGAAATGTCATACATATGTTTGCTTGTGATTACAATATTTAAATATACCTACAAAAATATCAATTGTGGTTATTTATAGACTGGAAATTTGGAAAGTAAGAATAGTGTAAGTTGTAATGTTCACTTTATTTTATTTGTACTTTTGAATTTTAGAAGAATCAAGTTTGAATGAAAAAATTAAAAACATTAAGAAAAACAGGGAAAAGAAAAATGATGTAAACTCTTTCAGTATTAATCTTTATCAAGAATATTAATCTTTATCAAGATATTTATTGTTTTTCATTCTGGGCTATAGAAATAATATGGTTGATTCTAAAATAGAAATGAGTTAAAGAAACATTTTTAGATTGTGTTAAGAAAAGCAAATAAAACCATGATGAACCATAGATTATTTCATTTGTGCAATGTTTTTTTTTTTTTTTTTAAAGATTTTATTTATTTATTTGAGAGAGAGAGAGAGTGAGAGAGAGAGCGCAAGAGGGGGTAGGGTTAGAGGGAGAAGCAGGCTCCCTGCCGAGCAGGGAGCCCGATGCGGGACTCGATCCCGGGACTCCGGGATCATGACCTGAGCCGAAGGCAGTCGCTTAACCAACTGAGCCACCCAGGCACCCTGTGCAATGTTTTAATAGCATAGATTATCCAGTTTAATAACTTACCTTAAAATAACAATATTTTAGCTGTGTTGTAAATTCTAAACTTTAGTCAAGATTTTAAAAGTAAGTATTCTCCTTTAAAATAGCATTTTTTTTTAATGGTCACAAGTACGCCAAATAAACACAATCTTTGTGAATGGAATGATAATTGTTTTTAAAGCTGAAAGAATCTTTTTAAATTTCAAACTCCATGAGGTTTATGCTACATATATAAAACATCTGTTAGAAGAAGTGATAAAAATCAAGAGAAAATACATATGAACTGTAACCAACTACTGCTGTCTAGGTCTATGCCTGGACTGGGGGATGATAGAATTACTTACTGTATTTTGGGAATAAGCATGATAAAGATAATTGTAAGTGATGCCATTTGAGAATTATAATTAATAGCATTTTCTGTCCAACATTAGAACATTTCAGGGAGAAGCTGAGTTTTATACTTTGGAACAAAGTGGGAAGCATAGATGGCACAAGTCTATATATGCCACCTCTCAATTATGGAGCGCTCCCCTCAAACTCAGTGGACTTTCTCACAATTTTTGTTATCTGACTGCTGTAGAAGTTTGGTTTTTTTTTTTTCTGGAATAATCTCTGTTTGGTTTTCAGGCATGAATAATTTAGACCAGAAGTTTAATCAAAGCATATTTTCTATGGGACAAATTCAGAAAATGAAGAAAAAAAAACATTGAACAGGCGGTCCAGATTCTAGTTTCAGTTCTGCCTCCATGTGAAATTTTGGCTTAATTACTTAATCTTTCTGGGCCTCAAAATATGAGCTGTAAATAATGTTTTTTTTTAACAAGTGAGTTCTAAGGCCCTTTCTGGTTTCCATATTCTCTGATTCCAAATTCCTTGAAATTCTTCAATCATGATATAAGGGTCATTTAGATACCAATATCCCTCCTCCAGCAGGCATCTTCTACCTTTCCCTAGAATGCTTCCTTTTTCTTTTTTTAATTTTAGTTTGCCCAAATGAGTATGACAGAATAATAAACTAATCAATTTTTAAAAATTAAGGATGGTATTAACAGTCATCCTTTGATCTCAAGGAAGAAATGATTAATCTGAAACATTATATAATGGAAAATTAATTTATCTCAGTCAGTAAGGGTAACATTTTAGACATACGTGTTATTATGTGTGTATTTGATGGGGTAAGAATTCACTTTGAACAGAATAATAAAGCTATGTTGTGAAGATCTGACACAGGAGGAACTGGAAAGGAGCCTACTTCCACCATCTAATTTCAAACTCAATCTTGTTCTATAATTGTCCCCAGAAAGAAAATAGAGTAAGTTCTTTCCTCTCTTAATTCTTCCCTGTAACATAACACCAATCCAGTTGTTTGGGAATCTCTGTACTCAGAGAAAATAGGAGGTTATATATCAAGAGAACAAATATTTCACTAATGTGTATTTGGATTTTCATGCAAGATAACTCCAAGACATATAGATAACCTACCTGCCTATAGATGTGTGAGAATTTACTATTTATCGAAGAAAAATCATTTTTAATCAACTTATGTGTTCATTTATTTGTTAATTCATTCAACAAACATTTACTAGTCAGCATTAGTACCACTTTTGCTCAGTGCTAGGGTGTCAGTGTGATAATGAAGAACATACAACCACTGCCATTCATGAGCGTACAACTCAGAAGAGAAGATACATTATGTCTGTATGTGACAATTATCCAAGTTATCATGTGGTAAATTCCAGATGAATTATGATGAAAAAATTTTACCTTGACTGTGATGATCACATAAGTCTTCATTGGGAAAAGTTCCTTTCTTGTTATATAAAGTCCCATTTCAGTGATTTATCCTATGTTTCCTGCAATAACAGTATTTATTGTTATTTGTGATCTTCTAAGTTAATTGCTATATGTTTATTAATTAGGAACATGCACTATTATCTCAGCTTTATATGTAAATCTAGGGATACTGGACAGATGGCACGGTAGTGGAGATGCCAAATCACCACAAAAAAACAGAGCAACTAAATTGCAATCCCCAAAATCTGTGTACATTTACAACAAAACTGGGTGAGAAGGTTTCCATACAAACTCCAAAACCCCCAAATACACGCAGGGGTGATAACCCACAGAAAGCCACAAGACCTTAATGATATCAGCATCTGTATGGGAGAAAGCAGCAAGTGTGGGAAGAAACAAAGTGTGGGATAATGCTAAGAAGAACCACATAAGAACCAAACTCAGGGATTTCTTGATGAGATTGAATCTGAGTGAAAAAAATTACAAACTGTGATAACATGTTGGAGAAAAGTGTGCTGAAGTTGAGTCAAGAACGAATTGACCGTTTTCCACACTAGGAAAATCAAGATATAACTGAAATAAAATACATAACCACATTATGTGATTTAGAGACATAGAAATAAATGCTGGCTAAAAGAATTGAAAGCAGCAACCCCGGGGAATACACAATGGAGCCGGAGGCTTCTATTTTCCCCTATAGCCTCAGGAATACTATTGATTGTTTGAACTATGTACATATGTAACTTTGAGGGAAAAAAGCCTGTATTAATAATATTGGCAAAAAAAGTAAAAAGTATTTCAATGGTCTAAGTGAAAACCGAATATAAACTTTTGAGACTTAACATTAGACTGCTTTTTAATGTTAATATAGAAATATAGGAAAACATCAGGGAGAATTTCAGTTAAATCCCAACTCCCTCCGGAGAAAACAACACATGCTGCCTTCACCCCAAGCAATTCTGGCTCTAGTACACTTGTTCTGAAAATTGTAGCATTCTCTCCTTTCCTTAACAAACACTGAATTTATTTTGAGGATTTCTGCCTGTGGAATATTTCCAAAATATGTGGCCATTTAAAAAACTAATTAGAAAAAGTCATCGGGATAATGACGAATATCAGTTTACAAAGAGCTGTCAAATTCACTTCTTGTTAGATCATCAAAAAATACTGACAAACCTGTCTTCATAGAGTCAACAAAGGATTTGTCATAAAATGAGAGAAACAGTCAAGCCTCAAGTCCAAGTGTTTTGACACAAGATTATGTGATCCTAGAGTTTCTCCAAAAGAGAATTCTAAGAAATCAACAGAGGTGATAAAACTTACTTAACTAGAAGACTGGTTAGTAGTCTTTTACCCAGCTTATATTAATATCTTCCTTGACATTTTTCTTAGAGAAATTATTAAAGTAGAAATAGAAAAAATGTTCTGTAAACCTTTCTACCTTTCAGCATATGTAATATTTTATTCCTCCCTTCTGTAACCTAACATATGATTTGTCAGTACTTCAGTTCTGAAACTTTAAAACTGCTTTTAGAAGATTGAGTGATAATTTTGTGGGGAAGTAAGAATAACTTCAAAAATAAAGTCTACATAAAGTATAACGTATTTATAGAGGTACCACATAATTACAGAACGTAACATAATGTAGAAGTGTTCAGTGAAGTGGATCCTAGTGTAGTGAACCCAGCTACTTACCAGCACTCTGATGAAGAAAGAGAGTATTAACGTACTCCAGAAGCCCACACTCACAATACATTATTTTTATCTGGGTTTAAACTTTATAGAAATGAAATAATATAGTTTGTACTCTGATGTCTGGCTGGCTTCTTTTGGCTGACATTATGTTTGTGGGATATACAGTTGTTGCATGTAGCAACAATTCGTCCTTTCTCATTTCCATATAGTTCTCTGCTCAATTAGTATGCCACAATTTACTTTATTATTTGATAGAGATGTGGGTTGTTTGAAGTTTTGGGGTGTTAAGAATAGTGCTACTATGAACTTTCTTTTGCATGTTCTTTGGTGACAGATGGGTACCTGTCTGTTAGATACATACGAAGGGTAAATTCCAGGGTTGTGAAGTACGCATGTGAACTGCTTTGGTGGATACTGTCAAAGAGTGTTCCATACTATGCCAAAGAACACAAATACCAACAGTGTATGAGAGTTGCAATTTCTTCACGAACTTTTCAACACTTAGCATTTTTGATATTTAATTTGGCCATTTTAAAAGATACATTGGCATCTTTCTCATCACTACTAAACATGCATACCTTCTCATGTATTTATCAGTCATTCAAATATGATCTTTTATTGTTATTGTTGACATGCTGATTTAAATCTCAAGACATCTTTCTTTTGAGTTGCCTTTTTTCATTGATTTCTATGAATTCTTTGGATATCTTGGGTATGATAGGTTTTTTTCAGCTGATTTTAAGTTTAGTTCTTTGTTTAAATTTTTGGAAGTTTTTTTTTTTCATTTTTTAAATTTAAATTCAATTAGTCAACATATAATACATCATTACTTTTTGATATAATTTTCATGATTCATCAGTTGTGTACAACACTCAGTGCTCATCACATCACGTGCCCTCCTTAATGCCCATCACCCAGTTACCCCATCCCCCCACCCACCTCGTTTTCCGCAACCCTCGGTTTGTTTCCTGGAAGTTTTGATGTGTCTGGCAGTGGGTATTATTATTATTATTAGTTTATCCTCTGAGTTTCACTCAGTCTCTTGAATCTAGAGTTTTATGTCATTTATTATATTTGACATTTATTGATACTCTGGTATTTGATATTTTTTCAGCTCCCTACTCTTTCACCTTTTGGGATTCTCATGACATAGAGTTAAGATTTTTTTTTTTAAATTGTGCTACACATCTCTGAGGTTCTATTCATTTGTTTTAATCTATCTTCTCTCTGTTGTTCAGACTGAATAATTTTTATTGATATATCTTCAAGTTTACTAATTGTTTTCCTTCACTCTTGATTCCTCCCAATGAGTTCTAAAAAAAAATTATGATTATAGTATTTATAGTTCTTAAACTTTTATTTGCATGTTCTTTATATATTTTCTTTCTTTTGTGAGAATATCTACTTTTTCATGTTTTAGGAGTGTTCATAAATTCTCATTGAATTATTTTTCTGATAGCATTTAAAAATCCTTGTCAGATAATTCAGATATCTGTGCCATCTCAGTGTTGGTGTCTATTATCCTTCCTTTTTTAAAGATTTTATTTATGTATTTGAGAGAGAGAGGGAGTGCAAGTGGAAGCCCAGATAGAGGGAGAGGGAGAAGGAGAAAATCTCAGGCAGACTCCATGCTGAGCACAAAGCTTGACCTGTGGCCCTGAGATTATGACCTGAGCCAAAACCAAGAGTTGGTTGCCCAACCATCTGAGCCACCCAGCACCCTGATTGTCCTTCTTTATTTGAGTTGATGTTTGATGTATGATGAATTATTTTCTTTTTATTATACACTGAGCATTTTCAGTATTATTATATGAGACTCAGGTTTCTATTTAAAGCTCATCATTGACAAACCAGGATGGTAATTTGGGCTGTGTTCACACAGATAATCTCTGCAGATATCTCCTAGCCAGGAGGAGAGCTATATCCTTACTATTTGTATATGATTGTAGTCAGGGTCTGCCCTTACAGCCTCTGTGCATGCACACTGGTTGAGAAGGAAACTGTCTCCTTACTGCCATCTTGGAATGGTAATAAGTCTGCTTACACACAAATCCTCTATAAATGCCCACCAACCAGGAGACAGAACTACCTCTTTACTAGAGAGGTGGAGTGGAAGTCAGAGTTCTGCTCACTTTGGCTGGAGTAGAACTGCTCAAAACGGGGAGCCTGGGTGGCTCAGTTGTTAAGCGTCTGCCTTTGGCTCAGGTCATGATCCCAGGGTCCTGGGATCGAGTCCCACATCGGGCTCCCTGCTCCGCGGGAGGCTGCTTCTCCCTCTCCCACTCCCCCTGCTTGTGTTCCCTCTCTCACTGTGTCTCTCTCTGTCAAATAAATAATAAAATCTTAAAAAAAAAAAAAAAAGAACTGCTCAAAACATTTTTGTCCTTCCAGCTGATCCTCTACCAGCCTTGTAGGTAGAACTTAAAAAAAAAGGCATAGCTTGCTTTCTTTAGTCTGTGTGTGTGTGTGGTTGTTTTTTATTTTTTCGGTTAGTACCTATGGTATATCCAGGATGCAAAAACTTCTTTGTCAAGTAAACTGGGATATATGTAGGAGGATATATGGGATATATGTAGGAGGAGAAAACCAAGAAATTAACAAACAACAACAAATCAACACAAAATAGGAAACTCATTCCTGAGTCCCAGGGTCTCAAGAGAGCCCAGTCTTCTTTTTCACCTATTTCAAAGTCCTCTGGTGTTTGTTTCATGTATTTTTTCCAAGGTTTACATATATACTAAAGCAGAATAAAATAGGATGAAGCATATCTACTCAATTTTCTCCAGGACTAGAAGCAAAATGGTATCATTTCTAAGTTTCATTTTCAAATTGTTTGTTGCTAGTCACTTTACACTAATACAGTTCACTTTATGTACACACTTTCGCTGGGGATTTTCTAAGTTTAGTTATAAATTCTAACACTCAGTATTTCATTTTGGATTTTCTACATTAAAAAATATATTATCCATGAATAATGGATATTCTTTTTTCCTTTTGAATATTTTTTAACTTAATTGTCATAGTACCTGTACACTACCTATAAAAGCTTTATGCTTAGATTTGTTGGGAAAGTTTTAATATGTGATTATTAAGCATAATATTTACTCAGTTACAGTAAAAAAAATCCTTTTTAATTTCCTGGTTTGCTATGAATTTTTATCATGAGAGAGCAATTTTATCAAATGTTTATTCTACAACTAATAAAACAATTATTTGTATTTTTCTCCAGGTTATACTGAAGCTGGTGAGTTTTATTGATGATTTTTCATATGTTAAAGTAACCTTGTAAACACTGACCAAAGCTAACTTCATCATGATTTCTTATCCTGTTTTTGTATTTTCCTGGACTCTCTTTGCTGAAATTTATTTACGATTTCTCATCTTTATTCAGGAAAGAGCTTACCCTTTAGTATTCATTTCTTATAGTGTCCTTGCTAGTTTTTGTTTGTTTGTTTGTTCAGATTTAGGTTGGCTTCATAAACATGTTAGGAAGTGTTTCCTCTATTTCTATTTTTGTATGATTGATTTTATTCTTCTTAAATGTTTGAAAGAACTCACCAAAGGTCATTGCTGCGTGGGAAAGTTTTTAATTACAAATTTAATTTTGAAAATACATATAGGACTCTTCAGATTTTCTGTTTCTTCCTAAGTTAGTTCTGGTAATTGTATTTTCTATAAATTTATTCATTTTGACTAAAGGCAATCGCAGAGGGGTAGATAACAGCTTTTGCCCTCTCCCCCCAAAAAACAACATATATGTAATATATAGTGGAATATTATGGAGTCTTAAAAAAAAAAAAGGAAATCCTGTCATTTGCAGCAATGTGGATAAACCTGTAGGACATTATGCTAAGTGAAATAAGCCAGCACAGAAAGACAAATGCTGCATAATTTCACTTATATGTAAATCTAAAAGTAAAAAAATCAAACTCCTAGCAACAGAGTAGGATGGTGGTTAACAGGTGCTATGAGATAGGGAAAAGAGGAGATGTTTGTCAGAGTGTACAAACTTACAAGGTGAATAAATCTGGAAACCTAATGTATAGCATGCTATATATTTAATAATAATATATTGTATACATGAAATTTTCTAAGAAAATAGGTCTCAAAAGTTCTCATCATAAAAAATAAAAAAGAAATAACTATGGGAGATGATGGATATGTTAATTAATTTGATTGTGGTAAGCATTTCACTATATCTACCTATCTATCTATACCACATTGTACAAACTAAATATATGCAATTTTTATTTGTGAATCCTATCACAATGGAGTAACTAATTGCACATATATCAGATATTTTAGTTGTGTTACATATTTTCTTAGGAGTTTGTCTCCATTTTCCAGTTTCTTTTCTCTCCTCACTTCAGCCTGGATATTTTCCACTGATCTCTTTCTTGCTATATGCATTGTGCTGTAAAATCCTCCTATTTGGTACTTAATATCAATATTGCATTTTTCAGTTCTATATTCCTCATTTGTTTCATTTTTAAATATTCTAGCTCTCCAGAGAAATTGTCCCTATTACTATTATTATTATTATCTATTTTAAGTCTAAGGTCTAGGTCTGATAACTTCATTAACTGAGTGATTTGTGTGTTTATTTCTGCTGTCTTGTTTCTTTGTGTCTTGGGATTATTTATTTTTCTACTAATTATCAATTGAAAGCTGCATATTTTCTATGAAACATTATAGGTTAGGATTAGTTTAGTTATCTTCAAAGACAGTTCAGTCTTTTCTCTGATAACCAATTATAATTGGGTCAATTTATAGACTTTGTAAGACTTAATCTACCTCTGTTCCAGCCCCTACCAGTTAGGCTTCATATCTAGGAGCCTAGAATGTCTGCTAATGGGCCCTTCTTGATGGGTACTGAGCTCCTGTTTTTGAGTCTCCTCCTCAGCACTGTGACACTACTTAAAACTCCACTCTGTATTTATTAAATTTCTGTTAAGTCTTCTCAGCTTTTCACCCTGTGCAACTGAGGAGTTTGACTAGAATGTTAAGGGGGGAAGATCACTGAGTGTTTTACTTGAATCTTGACTTCTTTTGTCTCTGACATCTTCATCCCGCAAGTACTGACTGCCTTGAGAGACACAAAATCTATTTTTTTCTCCCAGTTTTGTAGGATTTCCAAAACCTGATGGATTCTCTTTATTTTAGTAATGATTCTCTGCCTGAATTTGTAGTGTCTCCCACCACCAATAAACAGCAAATACTCCAAGGGTAAATATAGGTAGAAAGTCTGCTTATCTCTGAAGTTCCCTTCTCTTCAGGATTTGACCTTTCCAATTCTGCCTGCCCCATCACTTCTTATATATTCAAGTTTTGTAGTGTGTGTTTCAGGGAGGCAGGGGTCTTATCCAGCTTTCCTAAGTTTTCTCAATGGGAGTATTGTTTGCTGTTTACCAAAAATGATACAATCATAGAGAAGCTGAAGTATACATTTTTATTATTAAATCACTAATATATTTTAACCACATTTCTATCAAATTATTTCTGATATATTTTTTAAAGATTTTATTTATTTATTTGACAGAGAGAGAGATAGCGAGAGCAGGAACACAAGCAGGGGGAGTGGGAGAGGGAGAAGCAGGCTTCCAGCCAAGCAGGGAGACCAATGTGGGACTCGATCCCAGGACCCTGGGATCATGACCCGAGATGAAGGCAGACGATTAATGACTGAGCCACCCAGGCACCCCTCTGATATTTTTATTTGATAAACTGATAGAGAATGTTGGCTAAGAAATTTTGCTTCGGATGTTCTACATCTTTCACTTAAGCCATTAATTGTTACTTAATTAAAATTACTAACTTAATTAAAATTCTGATAAATCTATGCTTGAGTCTCACTTCTGTCACTTCTTTGCTTAGTAATTATATGACTAGGCAATTTAATTATGTTCTTCCAGACTTAGTTGCTTTATCTGTTATAAATTAAAGGATCTTAGCTTTTGGGTTTGTTTTGAGGATTAATTTAAATTATATACTAAAAAAGGAAAAACTCAGTCCATATTAACCAGTCAGCAAACACTATTTCATTTTTTATCATTATCTTGTCCTCTGCTAATGATATAAAGTAACAGTGGATAACCAAATGATGGGTAATAGGAGATGACAGTAGAATAAGGAAGCTGCAGATATGTGAGTAATTGACTTTTGATCATAAATGCCAATATATATTTAATTATATAATTCCAATATATTATTATGAAATTCAGTTTAGTTAAATTATTTATTCCCACTTATATAAAATTGTGGGAATGGAATGAGGGGGAGGTCAATGGAAAAGCAAAGAGAAGAGAACAATATATCTTTCTATCATCAAGCATATTGTAGGCTTTAAATATATACTTCTAAAGAAAGGTATGAATCTATTTACTTTTTACTGCCCACTGTTTATTAAATTATCAGCTTTATCTAATCAGAAACAATCATTTGATAATTGTCTTTGGTGAAATATTTGTGATAGCTCATTTGCTATATCAGAAAATTTCAAGCCAAATCTGAATTTTTCTTCTTCAACCAATCACATTGCTATCCCCACTAAAGCAACATATACAATATGCTAAAGCACAGGTCTAGCTCCTTTATCCTCCTTTAACTTAAGAAATTTACCTTTATGAAAGGTGCCAAATGTAAGAACTTTTGAATTCCTTTTATTTTAAGCATTGAATCTGATAAATTCAGCTACATTTTAATATCTGTAAGAGGTTCCAAAGGAGAGAAATGAAGGTGGTAAAAGCATAGGAAATTATGTCCTCAAAGGAAAAATAGAAGACATGAAAGTGGTTTAGCCTAGAAAATAATTGATTATCTGAAGGTCACTTATAAAATGTTTATATATCTTAAAAATTCTGTTGCCTATCCAGATCAATCTGATTGGGAAAAAAAAGATATGGGTTTGAATTAGAATAAATAAAAATATTATCTGTTTAAAACTGTTTCGCCAAAGAAGACTAAAGGGTGTTATTTTCCAGTGATGTTCAAAGAAAGCAAGCAAACGTTTAAAAATATAGACCTCGCTGTCATGCTCTTGACTATGCATACATCTTGCTCTCTGGGAAGTGATATTGAGCAAACTCTTTTTTAGATTCTTATTATTTTGTTGTTGCTAATCTGCTAGTCTCTACAAGATTCAGGGAAAATACATATGGATAAGAATGCAGAATCTAAGAGGAAAAAATACAGATGAGCTCTATGAAGATACTGACACTTCTGTAGAAGAAAAGGATAAGGAATGTTGATAGGCCTTAATTTCCAAAATCTTCTGCAAAACTAGTACGGGAGCCAACTTTCCATGCTTTGGGTTTCTCCATTTTTCTTTTCCTTTTTTTTTAACTACCTGTTCCCATTTATACAAAAATGTTTTCAATCAGTGCAGATTACCAAATCAAGCATGATTTATATTTACAACTTCAGAGGTGAACTTGACTATTTCGTGGAGTGGGTCAAACCAAACATTTTTTAGAGTCATCCAGCCTACTTAATTTGAAAAGTAGCTGACAATGGCATGTTTTTGTGTAAGTTAATGATGTGAGAAATATGCATTGCATCCTGGGCTATTTCAACATTCAGAAAGGTTCTCCACCAACAGAATTTCTAATACGTTTTTTTTTACTTCTTCCATGACACATTAATTTAGTTCTCCCAAATAACTCAAGTTCAGTTATGTGCTGGTCAAGTGCCTGGGTTTTTCAAATAAGACTTTCTTAAAGAGTTACTTTGCAACCAGGGATGGTTGAGCAAATGGAGAAAAATCTTGTCAGTAGAAGCCTGAATTTTTTCCTTAGTTGAGTACAAAAGGAAAGAAAGATGGCCTCTGGGCAAGCTAGAAACTATGACCTGTCAAGGACCTCAGTGTTCAAGTTTATTTTGTCCCTTTCTTTATTACCCCCTCATCTATTTGCTGGGTCAGTAATTCCAAGATTCTGGTAGAGAAGGCAGTCCTTGAGAGTCTGCTGCCATGAAAGTGTTTGTATGTGTTGTTTTGCATAGATAAGGAAAGAAGGAGTACATTTTTAAAAAATGATGGAAAAGTGGGAAGAAAATGGCACTAATTTTTGTTAGCCTCATTGTCTTTCTATGTAGCATGTATCATAAAGAAGAAGCACTGTCCGTCCTTTTTATAGAATAAAAAGTCCACTGCTTTGGAACCCCAAAACCTGGGTTCTGATCTCCATGTAGCCACTAATACTATATTCTTATTATTGCTACCTTGTGGGTTTCCTCATCTATTAGATGGATACTGTTAGCTCATCTAAGATTCTTTCTTATTTTACAAATCTTTGTTGACTGCAATGTGACAAAACCCAAAGCCTATGAATCCCAAATGTTATCTGGTCAGTATTTTCTAATGAATGCTTACTCTAGATGTTTCCTCAGTGATCTCTTTTAGGCCTCAATGAGCCTAAAGCTGCCCAACTACTGGTCATGGATTTTGCCTGGCAACTCTGAGTGAATATTTGTAGATAACACAAGAATTTGGAAATGAACAGGAGGAAGGGCTTCCTCTGTCTGCTGTGGCTATTTATTGGTGAGAAGCCCAGAGTCGGGGAGCAGCATACAAAGAGCATGAAAATGCAGTGAGAAGAATAAGAATACCTGAAAGCCATCAATGCAATTGTGACACCAAAAAGTCTTCGCATGAAAATTATCTAAGAATAGATTAACAGTCTGTATCTATGGTTGTGTAATATCAGCTATTGGAGCTATCGTGTGTGTGTGTGTGTGTGTGTGTGTGTGATCTTTTTACTTCAGAAATTTCACTTATTTCTCATGCCGTGTTCACTAAACTATCCTCTTGGCAGGCATATGGACAAGGTACAAGAAGCGATGGAGGCAATACTCTACTACTGTCAGATACTGTGCAAGCATTATATATTTATAATTTCATTTAGTGCTCACAGCTATTTTATAATATCTAATATAAGACTTTTAAAAGGGAGCTCGTAAAGATCAATTAAGCAGTGTAAGATCACATAGCTGTGGGTAAGTGTTGGAGGCTGGATTGGAGAATCTTCATTTGGGCAATGCAGCCTCTATCAACACACCAGGGACATTATCACTAATATCTGCTCATTCTAGACACTGTTGAATCTTTGATTTTACTCTAGTTGCAAGCTAATAAGTTAGCTGGCTACTGTTTCGTAGATGCTGGCAGAAGACATGAAGCTCCTGGGTCAGAGACAAAGGTATTTGTTACAGCATAGCAAGCAACATGAACATCAGATTTGCTTCAGTTCCTGCATTAGCTGTCTTGTACCAACATAACAAATTGCTACAAAATCAGCAGCTTAAAACAATATTCCTTTATTATCTCACAGTTCTATAGAGTGAAGTCCAGTAGACCTGGCTGGTAGTCTGCTTAAGGTCTCACAAGGCCAAAATCGAGGTGTCAGTGGTTCTGGGATCTTCCTTGGATGCTCTGGGGGAGAATCTGCTTACAGGCACACTTAGAATTCTGTTGGCAGAATTTAGTTAAGATCCATGTGATTATATGACTCTGGCCCTTGTTTTTTGCTGGCTCTTGGCCAGGGGTTATTCTCAGTTTCTTCAGGTTCCCTGTGTTCATTGGCTTGTGAGACCTACTATTTTCAAAGCGAGTAATAACCCATCAGATATTTCTTTTTCTCTGAATCTCTTTGACCCTCTCTTCACCTGTATCTCCCTGACTGTACCTTCTGCCTCTGCTAATAATGACATGAATACAGGAGTATGTATACACTGATATCAATACGTTGAGTTCACACTGATAATCCAGTATAATCTCCCTATTTTAAATTAAACTACTTAGTAACCTTGATTACCTCTGCAAATTTCTTTTTTTGTGTGTGCAAGACAACATATCCACAAGCATAGTATCTCATGATAGTCACAGTCCCAGGGATTAAGGAGTAGAATCTTTTTAGATCATAATTCCTCCTGCCACAGGTCCTGCTGTTCAGGTCCCTCGAGGACAATAAATATGGTCCAGATGGTTGCTTACGTGCAGTGAGTCTGCATCCTGTATGAGAAAATCTAAGCTTGAGGAATCTACCACTTCTATAGCAAGTAGTGAGACTGCTCTTTGTTTACTAGAGAGACATTAGCTCATCTTTTAAAGCTATATCTCTCATTGGCATAAATTCAGCCCTGAGAAATTGCTATTATAAAGAGTGGCCAGGGCACTATATTCTTGGCAAGGTTGGCAAGAATTGTAGGAGGCAAAAGACCTATAGAGGACTATTTTAACAGACTCCTAAAATTCTTGAGGAACCCAGATGACAAATTAACCTTCAATCTCCAAGTACACAGGTCATTCCCAATGAAGTAAAAAGATCTCTTTCAGATCAGACTTTCAGTTGCAGTGAAAAATGTGCTCCTTGAATTTCAATTAAGAGGGAAGGGAGTAGAAATAAGGCTGACTGTCAAAATCTATGTAATTTTTGTGGGTGGGGCATAGTCCCTATCATGTATATAAAAGACAAGAGACAAATCAAACTCTATGGAAAAAGGTCAGGATGGCAGATTTAAAAGAACTATAATGGAAACACCTTTAATTACATTATTACAGGGGTCTGGGTTTGCACCTTACTTCTACCAGATATGTGATTTTGGACAAGTTACTTAATCTCTCTGAGTGTCTGTTTCTCAATCATTTGATGAAAATAATAATACCTGTCCTAGAATTTATTGGAAGATATGAACAGGATAATTTCTGTAAAGCCAGTAGCATTATACTTATAATATAGCAGGTTTCCCACAGATGTTTCTTTAGCAGCTCCCTCTGCAACTCTACATATATCCAAATATGAACTAGTTTGGCATGAACCTACCTTTGTTATGATAGAATGCCACAGCTTCCATCCTGCAAAAAATGTCTGCTAAAAAACAATAGGTAACATTTGTAAGAACACCCCCACTGTGCACCAGGCTTCCTCTCAAAATTAGTTTCAAATTTAGCATGACTATATATATATATATATATATATATATATATATATATATGATAAATGAATGCAAGATTCAAAATTATATTGATATTGACATATACCTGTGGATCCCCTAACTCAAAACACTTCACTTCTATACATGTTTACGTTTAGAGAGCTTTCAACGATAAATTTTAAGTATCAGATGCTCAGAATTTTTAATTCACCATGCAAATGTTATTAAGAGTGTAGAAAAACCTCCCTAAGCTTTGGAAGATGTGGCCCTTTCTCTGAGATACTCACCTGCAAGAGTCATTGGGAAAATTATGGTGGTTCCACAGACCACTTAGGCAGGGCATAAGGCCCTGTGGACCACCTACCCAAGTATATTCATTTCTTTGATATCACAAAGCCCTCAATACTATTTTGTGGTGTTTTTGCTTGACTCTGTAATCATAATTGTGGTTAGATTTTTTTTTTAAGTTCATTTTCATGCTTTCCAGCAGAGGCTCAGATCTGCAGTGGAAAATACATTTGTAAAAATGTGTTGTTGCCTGTGTAACTTGCATTTTGGGCTTGTCCCAGACCACCTGGAACACCTTCATGGGTTCCAGTTATCCAAGAGCCACATCGTGAAAATCAGTGGATGCTTCACTAGGTTACTACTGGCCATGCTTTGAGATCT
This sequence comes from Neomonachus schauinslandi, assembly GCF_002201575.2. Classification (NCBI taxonomy): domain Eukaryota; kingdom Metazoa; phylum Chordata; class Mammalia; order Carnivora; family Phocidae; genus Neomonachus; species Neomonachus schauinslandi. The sequence goes on from NC_058414.1 coordinate 51,205,380, forward strand.
CCAAGTAAAAATCAGAAGCTGGTTTTTTTTTATTTATTCTCCTTTTGCTGCAAATAAAGTGTACCTTTTGTATGTGTTAGTGTCTTGGTTAATATTTGAAATGTGCAGCATTAAAAAAAGAATAAAAATATTGGCCTTTAACCGGAGGCAGAGGTAAATTACAAAATTACTATAACTTTCTGAGAACGCTGCTGCCTGTTTTTCTAACCCGGGCACTGGAGTCTGCAAAGTACAGACCACACCCTCAGAGCCTACCTCAGCTTTATAGAAGGCCTAGTGTGTGGTCAAGACCTCTAGAATCACAGTTACAAGTTCATACCAGGATGGGCTCGATGACACTGATGGCTTTTTATAATTAAGTTGAACCCTACTCTGGCAGAAGTCCTAAGCAATCAGTCTCTCAAGCATGTACCACCAGGGTAAGGCATCTAAACTCCACAAATTTTTTCAGTGCTCAAGGATTTTGATTTTTTAAATAAATATTAATGCTCCAATTTCTATGTTATGGAAAGAATAAGGAAAAGGCTTAGGAATCCAGCCCACAAATTTCATGGTTAGAGAGAACTACCTGACCGGCAGACAGAGAAGGCCAAAGGCACACCAAACCACACAGCAAAAACTGAGTTTGCCAAAACTGTGGCTGAGTTGAAGTGGATTTGGCCCTAAGTATATTAATTCCAGGCACCCGGTGGTCTGAGACAGAAAAGGCAAAAGTAAGCAAACTAATTGGTAAGAGGATAATCTTTTTTCCTCTTCATCCCTTTTTTGCAACAATTTCTCTCTCACATGTGCCTCTGACTTTCCCACATAGCAGTGGAAGGAAAGGAGGACAGACAGCAGGTGACAGCGCAGCTCTGGGGTGTTGTTGCTAGGGCCAGACACAGGATTTGTTTGGCAAAAAGCATTCTAAAGTTCCAGGTGTTCACCAGCCACATGAGAAGAGACCTTGTCTTTCTAAAATGAGAGAGCTGGGGCACTGGGTTGGCCCAGTGGGTTAGAAATTGGACTCTTGATCTCCATTCAGATCTTGATCTCAGGGTTGGGCGTTCAAGCCTAGCATTGGGCTCCATGCTGGATGTGGAGCCTCCTTAAAAAAAAAAAAAAGATTTAAAATGAGAGGGCTGATCTCCTTCCACTTTCCCTCTTTTTAAAACAAAACCATGAACTTGTGATAACAAATCTTTAAGCTTGCATAAACTGACTGGCAACTTTGAGATAATAAATCTGAGGTACGGACTGCGTCAGAACTTGTCTACTTGTTGAAAATGTTGAACTTGACTCCATTTGTCTTTATCTGCTTTCTTTATGCAAAGGAGAAACAAAAGAACCTAGATGTTAAATCAAATGCCAGCTATCCATTGTACTTATGTATTATTGCCTTTATTAAAAAATAAAGTGTGATTTTTTTTAACCTTAGATTTATTTCTCCTTTAGATAATTGTTTCTGAGACAAAAGGGCTCCCCCTAGCCACCAGCTTAAATAACACACACCTTGTGAACCAGAAAAAAAATTTTCCTTAAGTGTGGGCTTATGTTTATATAGCAATAAAACTGTATTCTGAATATCAGTGACAAGACTTCTGCAGAGCTATTAAACTTCCAGTTTATTGGATTGGATTTTTTTACTTGTTTTTTGTATTATTGTCAGGAAAATATTTCTGTAGAAGACAAATAATGGGGGCTAGCCAGTGGTAGTAGGAATTATCTTTGAAAGCATAAACTGGAAATGTGTCTTAGTATTTAAGGTAATGCTACTCCTTACACTCTTTACAAATATTGAGGGGCAACCCAAGACCAAAAACAGTTGCATCTTAAGGTCAAATGATGTGAGAACCCATAAAGCTTGCTGTAGAATGTAAAGTCCTTTATGTTTGTCTAAAAATACGAAGTTAGAAAATATTTAGACATCATGCGTCTATTTTGAACCTACTTGTGCTGCTATTTTACCAAGAGTTATACTTTCCTCATCTAGCTATGCCTGTATATTTATGCCTTTAGCATGCCCACCTGTAAGTGTTAAAAGAAAACTGAAGATACAAACAATCCAAATCTGTAAATGATTTCAAATTATGTTTTAACTGTGCCAAATCAGTAAGTTTAAAAAAATTTCCTGTCAAGCAGGCACCCCCAAGCAAACCAGCAGCCATGTTCCACACAACGTGGTAATGGCTATCTCCTCGTTACCTCTGCTGGGCAGTCTTCTGAGAACTGGGTAGAGAAAGCAGGACTAAAGAAGAAACCTGAAAGGAACGGTACACGAGATAAACTAAAATTAAGGTAGAATGTTCTATAATAAAAAATTATGGCAGGGATAAAAGTTAATTTTTGAAGTTCTGAAAATGAAGAAAAGGAGTTATTTTGAGTAAAATTTATTATAACAATTACTGGCATCTGATAGCAATTGGAGCCTTGGTAGTAAACCTTGTTTTGCTTTGTTTTGGGGTGGGGGAGAAATGGAAGTATATATACATAGCTCAAACTTTCAGTTGTTCTGGGAGGATTCAAAGAGCACCCAGAAACCCTAGTTCTCAAGTCTCCTGCTGGAACTACCTAGAAGTTGGCTCTTGTTCACCCAGAGCTCCTTAGTGCTTCACCATTTTTATTTTGTATGCACATACCTTGCATGTGGGAATGATTATGGCATTCCCCGAGGCACAGTGGTTTTGAGATGATATACATTTCCCCCTCCCACCTCCCTGAGCAAAGATTTCTATTTCTGTATCGTGTCTTTATGAATGGCAATATACTACTTCTTGGCATGATGTCCAACATTTTGTGGATACTCTAGATTCCAAAGGCCAATTGGACATTACCTGTGTGCTTCCATGAAGCTAGCTGTGTTTATTAGAACATTATGGGCTTCAAGCCACTTGTAAGCCTTTGCATTAATGTTAAATATGTATTATAATGATGTAGCAAAAAATTCAGAGATTGTTTAAATCTCATTAACTTTTAATGTGAAAAGCAGGAAGTACCACTGCTTCCTTCTGGTCCTCTCCTACTGAATCTTGTCTATTGGATGCTGATCCCACACACTGACCAACGTGCATCATGCATCAATATTTATTGTAGATTATGTTTTCCACTGCTAAGTATAAAGAATAGGAAAATAGCTAAAATACTGGAAGGAAATTTTTAAATTTAATTATGATATATTTTTAAAGAATGTATTTCTATTTTTTCAAAAAAAAATCTCTGGGGGGGATAAGTTTGGGTTTCCCCCGCAAAAAAAAAAAAAATTTATATATTTTTGTTTGTTTGTTTTCCTGTTTTCCCCTCCAAAGTGCTTACCTATATATAGCTTTGGTAACATACTGGGTCTCAGTGGTTCCTGTGTTAGTGAGGAAACAGATTTAAGTGCAACAAAAGTGGCTAGTAGCATCATAGTTTCTGACTACAACTTGGAAGTCTTAATAGTGTTAAGAGATTTTTCATTTTTTACAATATAATTTGACCTATAATCTTCCTCTAGCATGACTGCTTACTAGTTTCTGTATTGCTTATTGAAAACTTTATTGTTTATTAAACTAATAATTATTAAGTACCTACTGTGTGCTAGAAACTGTTTTTTTTTTTTTAAAGATTTTATTTATTTATTTGAGAGAGAGAGAATGAGAGAGAGCGAGTACATGAGAGGGGGGAGGGTCAGAGGGAGAAGCAGACTCCCTGCCGAGCAGGGAGCCCGATGCGGGACTCGATCCAGGGACTCGATCCAGGGACTCCAGGATCACGACCTGAGCCGAAGGCAGTCGCTTAACCAACTGAGCCACCCAGGCGCCCCTAGAAACTGTTTTAGGGGCTGCAATACAGCCGTGTCTTGCTTAGTGAAATTTCAATTTTAATGCTTGAGATGATTAAATTATAGAAATAATTACATTTTTTTCAGTGGTGATAAATTCCAATAAGTAGAGAGATGCACAGAATGGTTTGAAGGATAAAGAACACAGATTTATTTCAATCAGGGTGTCTAGAGAAAGATTCCTGGGGAAATGACTTTTGTGTAGAACATTCTTGCCAAATTTCTGATCAAGTATTCAAGTATTTTATTATACATGATTTGCGCTTAGTCTCTGAATTCTGTTGGTAGGGAAACTATTTTTACTTTAGTTGGTTGTCAGTAGTAGGCACATACAATTATACAAAATTTTCTGTTCTGTTGTGGAAAAGACAACCTATTTGTGCTTATTTTTCTGCAACTGAAAAACAGGATAATTCTAACTTACTTAAATTCACAGCCCCGATGGACTGAAACTGGCTCAGAACCAAAGGGTTCTTTCTGCTTCTTGTCGAGAGCCAGGACAATTTTTCATAAAACATCAGAGTGTTTAATTTCTTAATCTGTCATTTTATAACATATTTTTGGAGAAGAAAAATTGTAATTCTTAATCTTTTGGGGTGAGCCCTTTAGGATTCAGAGAAGCTGCACATTCCTGACTCAAAACAATAGCAAACCATATCTAAGCTCTCACAGCTCTCTTTGAGAGGTACGATTAGGTTTATATCAGGAAACACCAGATTTCTTCAGGATCTTATAGTTATTTTCAAATTGGTGAGAACATCTCTCTTTCATTTAGCTAATTTTGAATTGTCAGCTTTAAAGAAAGGTCAGATGTTCTAATTTGTATTTGAAATCACTTTAAAATAATTGTATATTTGACATAGAAGAGACTTAATTTGGAATTCTCTCTCACTTTTCATCCAGTGAAGGCTAACATAATACATTTTTAAGTATGACAGAAAAAATTTCAAGTGGATTGGGGTTCTGACTTTCCATTCATTAATAACCAGCCAAAAATACTTAAAAAAATTTTAAAACTAATTGTTTTATTTGAGTGTGGTTGACACACAGTGTTGTATTAGGTCCAGTCAAACATACTTTACTTTGAACATACATATCAAAGTAAGCTAAATATGTACTTTTGGAACTTGGAAACAATTAAATACATATTAAAATGGTGACCTGCAGCAAGGAAAACTAGACTTAGAATGTTTGAAAATTACTTTATCCTTCTTTAAAATTGAATTCATTTTGCAATTTATGAATCACTATTTGTGATAATACAAAGGTGTTTCTATTCATATGATTTATGAATGTCTAATTGTTCCAAAAAATAAACTTAAACAAATTTCTACTTATATGTCTAATAGTACCAAAAAATAAACTTAAGCAAATTCTATCATAGCATAGCTAGAAAGCTATCAATTAAGTAAAATCACATATTTTCGGTTATTTTCAGGGAAGTTTGCAAACTCAATGCAAAGATAATTTATTTTTATTAGTATTATAGTCATTATCATTGTTAGAAGCAGGATTTACCAATGTGGATAATTTGGCCAAGTCTGAAATTTTTCTAAACTCTAAAACAGAAACCATACCATTTTGCCTAAAGTAGAAAAATACCAAACATTATCCTCTGGTGCATGGAAGAGGTAACCTGGGGGCAATATAATCTGATAAATTAGGGTGTGTGCAGTTGGTAGTGGATAGGGATATGGAGTGCCAGAATGCAGTAGAAAAAGCCAGGAGGGTAACACTTGCACATTTCCTTTCCTGATTAGAACAAGCAACAAACAGCTAAGATCCATGAATGAACATCAGAATGTATGCGTAGTGTTGCGCATTAGAGACAGAGCCCTGTTGTAAGTGGCTACTCCGCAATGGGAGCACTAGAATGGAAACAGAAACCCGGAACGTGGGGCATATGATGAGTCCACTTTCCAACATATTTCAGTGGGATTGGACTTAGTGATTGCAGTAAAAAAGTTTAAAATTAACTGTAACAAACTCTATTGGACATTTAGTTTAGACTGTGTAGGATTCTTTATGATAGAACTGATGTTTCCCTAGTTTAGGGCTGACTGGTTTAATGTCTTGATCTCCCTTGCTGTCAGTTGCCAGTTATGTCTGTCTTGGCCAATGATCAGACCAACCAATGGCACATCTCAGAAAGCTCTAGCAAATACTTATTTCTAGGAAGAGAGAGTCCACAAGTGGGGAGAGACGTTATCAGCTGGGCTGAGGCCTACAAGACCATGACCTAGTAAAATGGAGGTAGAAGTCATGGAAAGTACATGATGCAAGGAAATTGCAAATCTCAAAAGCACCAATCAAATATACATTTAACTGTGATCCCATCAACTTAGAAGGCAAAGGCTTGCCTCTTAATGACAGCAGCCTGTGACAGAGTTTATAAAGAAAATAGAAAAGCCCCAAAATTATTCTCAGCCAGGTTAAGTTGTGGAAATCAGATGAGAAATGATTACAGAGAGGAACCCTTTTTTAAGAAAATGGGCCATTTTGTAGCAACAGTAGAGAGATTCTCTTGAATTGTGAAGTTTGGACAAATATCCTAGTACATCCTCTATCCCTATGGGAACCACTCAACCACAGTTCTGGAAAATCTAATTTATTAAAAAAAAAAAAAGGTGAGAGGAGTACATTTGGCATCCTACTAAGATACTATGTAAGAAAAAGAGAAAATAATCAACATAAATTTCCTACATAATTTCCAACATAAATTTGATGAGTAATCAAAACTCATCAGAATTTCCAACATAAATTTGATGAATAATCAAAACTCATCAGAAATATGTGCCATTAAATGGATGAAAATCATAACCCAGCATTCCAAATAAGGGCTTTCTTTTAAGGGTTAGAAATTATGCAGTTTTGGGACTTGCCTCTGTATCTGGTGTTGATCTTGAAGTCTCTTTATGTTAGCAAGAATGACAGTTGAGGAGACAAGGATGTGGAGGAGAGTAAGGACAATTTGTAACATGCATCTGTCTTTGACCATCTCCATCTTTGAATGTGTTCATTCTTACTGTTTGATTTGTTCATCAACGACATGAGAATCTTCTTTCCTAAATCAGATAATAATTTTTGAATACTAGAATATCATTTCCCCATTTTCTTGTGCTATTTACAGTGTGAAAGCTATAGGCACAACACAATTTTAAATTTAGTTTGTGTTATTAATGTTATTCCATTGCTCTCTAAGTCCAAACAATCAGCAAACAATAAATAAGTGCTGATTTCAGCATTTGCCCATTTCTGTGGTGTAGATGCTCTCTCTGTGTCAATTTCAAGGTACCAAAATGCCATCACTGAACAGGAAATTGGAAAGAGAATGCATCATTATATAGTATTTCCACCATGCACATAAAATAGACATAAATAACCTCAAAAGTGTAGATGATAATAATATGCAGTAAAATAATTAGGAGGAAAGAGATTGGGATATTTATTGTTTTGTGGTTAATATTGTATATATAATTATAAGTTTATTTAATTTAAAGAATACCTGCATTTAACAACTGGCTCATGAAATTCCTGAAAATTAGTAATCAGCTCTTATCAGCCGGTAGGAGCCACCACCAATAAATTGTACACAAAGCATTTGTGTACTTGACTGTGCATAAATTAAACCTCAAAAAGATACTAACAAAATGAAACTTACTAATTAGTCAATTTGCTTTTAAGAATGCTATGGGTTAGCAATTTTGAAATTAATTATTGTATATCCTGGGCTTGAGGAAAATGTGTAAATATATTGATGATAATGGGAGGCAGTTTTTCACCCTTGAAGAAGGAAGTTAAAAACATCAAAATAGGAGAAACTAGACTATGTCTTGTGCTATTGGATTGGAAGAGGAGGTATTTACTTAGATATATACACAAATAAATATACATATATATGTTTATATGTGCAAGTATACATTTATATGTATAAAGATGTAGATAAATATGTCTGTGTATCTAATATTTATATGTACATATGTGTGTGCATATGTATGTATATGGCTAAATATACATATACATTTATCTCTGTTGGGACAGCCTAGAATCAAAGATATGCCAGTCAGTCTGTGTACATCTATTGTCCATGAGTGCTTGTTTCTAAATACCATTCATCATTAAAAGGAATCAGGGCTTCTTGGAGAAATGTCTGATCCCAGGAGTGGGGAAGGAAAAGAGCAAGATGAACCAGAGAAAACATTTTATGTCACATATTAAGGAAATGCACAAATAATCAAAAGCACATATTAAGAGGATACAGGAGCTAAATAAGGGTAATGGATTGTAACCCATTGAATATAATTTGCATCTATAAATGCATTCTGATAATAAATGAATACAGGAGAAAGGAAGATTTGTCCATCCTGTAGAATCCTATCTAACTAATATAAAAGGAATAATGGATTTAGAAACTTAAAAATGGATGATAAAAAGTCAATTAAAATTTGATAATGAATAGGAAATTCAAAATTCTCAAGATCTATCACCCAAGTTACTTTTTAATTAAACAAAAAGCAGTATCTTTATAATGGGGAGGTGTGGTAAACTTTGCCTTAATCAAGTAATCAATGTTAATTTCACCAAAATCAGAAAGTAATAGCATGTGCATTTTAATTTGATATACTGAGAAGTTAACACCATTTTATCAATGGTATTCGTGCCAAAAATGCATAGCCTGAATCTATTCATCAGGAAATATTAGAACCAATATATGGAATTTCTCAAAACAATGAGCTGGGATCTCAAAAAGATGGGATTTCAACAAAACATGCTTGCCTTTGTCAAAACTGTCAAGGTCAGGAGAGACAAAGAATTTCAGGATAATTCTTCCTGATTAAAGGAGATTAAAAAGACATGGCATGACTAAGTTGGATTTATCCCAGGAATGCAAGGATGTTTCAATATTCAAAATTCAATCAATGTGGTTCACCAAATCAATAAACTAAAAAAGAAGACCCATATCATTAACAAGTGCAGGGAAAATAATTTTGAGTATTCAATATCCATTTGTGATGAAATTCTCAACTAACTGAAGGGATTTTATTCAACTTGATAAAGAGAATTTACAAAAAAAGCCCTCAGAGCTAATATGTACTTAATGGTGAAAGATAATGTTTTCCTTCTAAGATCAAGACCAAGGGAAGGTGTTTGATATTGTCATCTAATTATCATTATACAGGGGATTTCAGCCAGTGCAATAAGGAAAGAAAAATAAATAAGCAAAGAAAAATAGAGGTGCCTGGGTGGCTCAGATGGTTAAGCATCTGCCTTTGGCTCAGGTCATGATCTCTAGGTCCTGGGATTGAGCCCCCTGTTGGGCTCCCAGCTCAGCAGGGAGTCTGCTTCTCCCTCTCACTAAACCTCTCCCCCTGCTTGTGCTTTCTCTGTCTCTCTCTCAAATGAATAAATAAAATCTTTTTTAAAAAAGAAATGAAAAATAAGAAACATACAAATTGGAAAAGAAGAAATAAAAATGTCGCTGTTCACAGATGACATGACTGTCTGTGAAGAAATTCAAATCATCTACAAAAGAGCTCCCAGAACTAATAACTGAATTTTTCAAGGTAAAAAGATACAGTCAGTATAATAAAATCAATTGCATGTATGCATACTACAAATGAAAATTTGGAACTTTCTATAAAGAGAAACAATACCATTATAATACCATAAAACATGAAATGCTGGTGGATAACGATACCAAAATATGTTAAATGTTTACATGTTATAAACCACAAAAGAACCTCTAAGCAAAGAGAGATATATATCATATTCATAGATTGTCAAATAAGCACATGAAAGATGTTCAAAGTCATTAGTCAACAAGGTAATGAAAATTAAAGCCATGATGCGATACCACTACAAATCTACTACAATGGCTATAATGATAATTTTAAGAACAACAATACAAAATGCAGGCAAGGTTGTGGTGCCACTGCAGTGCTCACAGATTACTTGTGGGAATGCAAAAAACCCAAGTACGTGGAGGAATCTTTGACAATTTCATATGAAGATAAACATATAGTGACCGCATGATCCACAAATCTCATGCCTGAATGTTTAGAAAAGAGAAATGAAAGCACATATTCATCTAAAGCATTATTCATAATAGCCACAAATTAGAAACAAACCAAATGTCCTCAATTTGGTGAATGAGAAAACCAACTGAGGCATATCTATACAACAGAATACTACTCTGAGAAAAAAAAAGGAATGAAATATTGATGCTTTACAACAATATGGAAGAATCTCAAATGCCCTGAACTAAGTTAAAGAAGTCAGAAATATTACAAAATATTACATAATGCATGGTTCACTTGATATGAAATTTGAGAAATGACAAAACCATAGGGATAAGAATCAAATCAGTGATAGTGAGGGGCTGAAGTTGGGGAAGAAATTGTATACAAAATGGTGTAAGGAAACACATTGGCATGCTGGAAATGTATGTCTTAATTTTGGTGCTTGTTAAGCAACTGTGTATATTTGTCAAAATTCATAAAGCTGGACATCTGAAATTGGTGAATATTACATCAATAAACTTTACTTTAAAATAAAAGAAATGACAACTAAAGGCAAGGGATGATAAATTTGTTATTGAATTCTTAACAAGGGAAAAATGAGATATGAAAGACATTATCAGGACAGTTGACAAAATTTGAATATGCTCTACTGGTTAGATAATGTTATCATAATTATATTAAAGCTCCTAATGTTGATTATATTACTGTGGTCAGATAAGAAAATGTTCTTGTTCTCAGGAATTGTGCACTCAAGTGTTTGTTGTTAAAGGGACCTGGTATCTCCAACCATATACATTAGTATATGGGTATATATGTATATATCCATAAATGTGTTTCCCTATACATGTATACATGCATATGTGTGTACACACACACACAAGATAGAGAATGAAGAGGAGAGGAAAGACAAAGGAGAGAAGATGAATAGTAAAGGCAATTGGGGTAAAATGTAAACACTTAGTGAGTTGGGTAAAAGGCATACTGGATTTTCTTATGCTATTCTTGCAATTTTTAGGTATGTTTCAAATACAAAGATAACTTTAAAAAAGGAAATTAAATGCATAATATTTTGGGGAAAGAACTAAAACTGACATTATTCATAGACTACTTGATATTTTTTACATCAAATTCCAAATGTATCTACAGAAAATGTATAAGTATTAATAAATTTATCAAGTTTAAGGTATATAATTATAATACTCCAAAGTCAATGTTAGAAGCATATAAAATGTTCAAAAATTTAAAATGATGCAATGTAAAAATGAACTAAGGCGCATCAAATACCTGGAATACATCTAAGGAAATATGTGCTAAGTCTACACTGTAGACTATAAAATATTACTGAGGCAAATTAAAGAATACAAAAATAAATGGAGAATTATAACATAATCATGTATTAGAAGACAGTATTGTAAAGATTTTCACCAATTTGCCCTCAAATCCATCAAATCCATAAATTCAAAGGTATCCTGTACAATGTCAGTAAGATTTTCTTTTGGTGGGTGGACGGAGAGAGATATTTCCCAAAATGTATATAGGAATTTAAAAACTAAAACGTTTAAGACAATCATGTACAAGAAAAACAAGTGGAAAAGTTACCTTAAGATTTACAGTAAGATTTATTCTAAGTCTACTTTAATCATGGCAATACTCAATTGGAAAAGGATACACAAATAGATGATTAGACCAGAACACAGAGTCTATACACAACTCACATATGCATGAATATTTGATTTTGGAAAATGGGTAAATGGTTGTATTGTAGTCACACAGTGGACTGCCATGTAGCAATGAGAATGAATAATGTAATGCACCTGGAAAATATGTGGAATCTCACAAGCAAGGAGAGCAAATGAAGTGACTGCAAAAAAAAAGTGAGACATGAAAGACTATATACCATATGATTCCATTATCAAAAAGTAAAACATTTCTTAAAGCAGAACTATTCCATCCTGATAGAACTGTGGAAAGTGGGTACTCTGGGAGAGTGTGCTGTGACAGAAAGGGGGGCACAAAAGGGCTTTGGGGTCCTGAAAATGTTTATTAGCCTAGGTGCTGGTTATATGGGTATGTTGATTAAAATATATCAAACAATATACTTGTGATAAATGCATTTTCAGCATATCTACCATAGTTCAATAAATTTTAAGTTAAAAAAAAACTTTGAAAAAATATGAGAAAATTAGAGTAAGAATTAGAATTAAATAAGGTTTTTTTCTTCCTTAGACTAAGATTAGGAGAGAATGTGTATTTGGTAGACAGAAGAGAGAGAAGGAGCTACAATTTGTTAGTCTTTATGCATTTATCTTTTTTTACCCCATACAGGGTAAAGTAACCTAAAATTTAAGAGTGTTTGAGTGCCTTTACTTGCATGGAAAGGTGGTCAGAATTCACTGCACAAACATTGTCAAGGGATGCCTTTGATATTCTCTGTTGTAACATACAGAATAAACCCTAGTGAAGCACTTTGAAGGCTACTAAAATTTGGGCTCACTGCTGGAACACTTAACTTCTGTGACCTTTACTGAAGGCATGCCAGGAACTATACAGAGCACTGTGTTGTTTCCTGAAAGAAACTGTCACATGGGATTAGAAATTCAGTCAGAAATTTGACTTTGCCCATAGGTTCTGGTGTGAATTGATTAAATTAGAGAATGTTCTAAAATAAAAATTCTTACTTTTTGATGCTGGTGAACTGTGTAAAAACTAAAAATCAAAATATTAAGAAGTCTGTTTTCTAATTTTTTTTCAAAACAGAGAAGTTCTGTTATATAAAATTCTTGATGTTAGTTGCTCACTTAACCTATTTGCAATTGATGTAAATTCCCAACATACCAAGCTATTTATTGACACCTCAAGGCATTTTCTATATTTAATGTATTTTTAAATATTGGATTAAAAAATATTTTCTAAAACTGAGTAATATAATTTTAAAGGCCCCAACACATCAAAATTTAAGTATTTTAGCCCTTTAAGTTTAATGTACTCTTAAATGCATTTTAAAATGCATAACGTTGAACCTGAGTAGTTCAATCAGTTGAGCAACCGACTCTTGATTTTGGCTCAGGTCATGATCTCAAGATTCGTGATCTCAGGGTTGTGAGATCAAGCCCTGTGTAGGGCTCTGCGCTGAGCATGGAGACTACTTAAAATTCTTTTTCTCACGCCACACCTCCTCCCCACTCATGCTCTCTTGCTCTCTCTCTCTCTAAAAAAACAAAAAACAAAAAAACAAAACTACATAACATGTCAACTCAGGAGAAATCAAACTCTCAACTCCTCAACTTGGACAGGTCAATACTCAATACAATTTAATACTCAATACAATGTAATTATTAATTAATTAATTAATTATGTATTTAATTAATAACAGTAATAGTAATAATTGCAGCTAATATTTTTTGACCTCTTACATGTCAGACACTAGGTTAAATCCTTTATAGAGTTTAATCTACACATTACTTAGACAACTCTGATAATAACAGCCTTATAATGGGTATTGCCCCTAATATATTCTCTGTTATAATATACAGTATAATGTAATACAATAAATAACATTATATATGTACATATACATGTGTCAGTACACCAAAATATACAGGTTTTACAGACCTCTTCATCTGATCAAGAACATTAAATGAAGTAAAAATGAAACTATGAATAACAACAAGTAGATGCCTCTCAGTCGCTTAAAAACCTTAAAAAAAAAGCACACCTCTCTCTTCCATAACTTTTAGGACAAATTATAAACCAGTTGAGTCACATTTTGGAAATTATAGCATTTCAAGGACATGGGAACTATTAGAAGAGCTGTCATAAGAGTTAAAATCTTAAATATAAATCATTTTCTCTTTAAATAGGAAAAAATGGAAATAAACATTTAAACTCAAGTAGATAGGATAGGAACAGCATGAAAACAGAGCAAGTGGGAAGAGGATTAACAAAGATAAAGGGGAAATTAATTAACTACAAGTTGCAAAACATTGGAATAGCTAATTATTTAGAAGAACCAGGCTAATGAGGTAAAAAAGAGAAATAATGACAGAATTCAGATTCAAAGAGATTTTTAAAATATCTGAAAAGACCATGTACACATATATACATGTATACATGTACACATACACAAATAATGAATTTGGTAATTACAATAAAATGCATGACTTTTTAAAATATATATATTATGAATATTACTTTTAAAAACTATTAACGGTTTAGGCAATTTAATATCACCCCTAATTTCAATAGTATTCTAGAATTTATAAGTAATGCACTAAGATGTGTAAAAAAAGAGGCATAAATATTGAAAAAGAGTGCATAAAATTATTGTACTAACATATGATTGCCTACCTGGATGATTTAAGCAAATAAGCTGAAAATCTGTAAGAACCAATAAGAGAGTTATGTAGAAGTCTAGTTCAAATAGTTAATATTCAGGAGAGGTGGTGGTGTGGGACTTCTACAAAACCACAAAAGTGCTCCAGTCTTTCACAGCTCCTGTGGATTTAATCCACTCACCAAATATGAATGAGATTCTATTCGATGGGTTAAAATCAAATGGGACTTTGATCCTGTCCTATAATATACCCAGGCCTGTAGAATGAAGCATACCCTTTTTATTGTAAAAAATAATGTGGACATATTTTTCTTCATATTGTTTCGTTTCTTTGCATCGAGTGTGAGGATGATAAAATGGCTTAGTAAAGGTAGTAAAATAAGTACAATCACTTAAAAAAAAAAAACACTATTCAACTATTGACAGCCAAAACCTGACTGAAAATATAAAGCTAACAAGATACAATTCAAAATAATAACAATGTAAAATAATGAGATGATTTTTACAAGAAATGTATAGGACCTATATGAGGAAATTCTAGGAAGACTAGAAGGAATGTAAACAGGATTTGCTGACTGACAAATTTTTACCAAGTACGATCTCAGCCGCCTCTTAAAATTGGTCTACATTTACTTCAGTCCCCATCAAAGCACCAGGATGAGGGTGAAATTTTGAAAATGTGGTAGTGAATCATACCAGAGGTTAAATTAGATGGCTAGCAAGAGGCTGAGTGCAAACCAAGCATTGTAAGATGTCCCAAAGGAAGCTGAGTGACATGTAAGGTTACTGTCACCATATACCAGTAGGTGCTTGACATGAACAGAGCATCTATTATAGGAGATGCAGTGTTTCCTAATGGTGAAAGGCAGGGAATAGAATGGAAAGAGAAAAGATAAATGTGAAGCCATTTCTTCCTCCAAGAACTCTCTGTATTGTGCTGGAGACAATGTTTAACAACTAATTAAAATACCTTGTAATGATTATCATAACAAGACAGAAAGGACCACAATAATATTTGAATGGGGTCTTTCATAGATACTTTTCAGCATTGCAGTTAGAAGAGTGGGAAAATCCTGGAAGATAAATTCACGTACACGAAGAAGCAGAGTGTGGGAAAGCTTGCTTGGAATTAGCTTTCTGTAACTGGAGTTCATGATGTGAATAGTGAGAGCCAAGACTGGAAATCCAGGTGAGGTCTCTTGCATGAAGGACTTTGTCTGATATTCTAAAAAAGTACATCTTAAATATATGTATATATATAGATGTGGGAGTTCATATTTACACACAATGTATGAACAGAAACTTAAGGTGCAGTTTTATTTATGCAGCAGCAACTTATCTTGTAGCAACCTTTTTGTTTTTTAAAGATTTGTTTATTTTAGAGAGAAAGAGAGAGGGTGTGCAGAGGGGAGGGGCAGGCAGAGGGAGAAGGAGAGAATCTCAAGCTGAATCCCCTCTGAGTGTGGAGCCCAATGCAGGCTCAATCTCAGGACACAGAGATAACAACCTGAGCCGAAACCAAGAGTCGGCCGCTTAACCAACTGCGCCACCCAGGCACCCCTCTTCTACCAACCTTTAACAAAATTGTCACTGTTATTTGGATAAATATGGATGTCATTTCACCAAGAGATTTTGAGGCTGCATGGAAAAACATACTACATGTTTACTGAGTTTGGATTAAAAATGATGATTGTATTTCTTAGATTTCATACATGAAATGAAAGGTAAATCGCATTCATCTATTAATTTTTAAAGTGAGGCATTAATCTTAAATCATTTTGTTGGTGTCCTTACTAAAACTGAGATGTATTAAAAAATCACAGTAGTTCTAACACATGTCTTTAAATGAGTGCACAGCAATTACTAAAGTTTTCTTCTAAAAATATCAACTAACAGGAGCAGAGGTGCTTAAAACTTTTGCCCTTCAAATGTCTCCTAATGGACATAAAGGGGAGAAAAATTACTTTAATGTGAACAGAGATGCCTTTGGCCTCTCCTGGAAATAAATCACACTGAATGCAAATGAATTTTCTAAGATACATCTTATTTGTGCTCTTATTATTTATCAGACACTTAACATCAGGCAATTTCTGAATAATAAAATAATTCTCAAAATAAGTTAGAGGAATTTCTTTCACTTGATTATTAATTATGGAAACTAACCTCGACTCTTTAGACTCACTGCTGCATTGCTCATATTGAGAAGTACAAAGTGAAGACCCTGCTGTGTGGGTAAACTGATGACTCACTTTTAATATCAGGTTGAGCCAGGAACTCAAACTCTGCCAAGTTGACTCCACAGGGAGTCCCACTTCAACCCACTCATATTTCCTAATAACAGCACTCTTTTTCAACAGTGCTGAAATAAACTAAGCTCCTCTTTGGCATTTTGATTTGTAAATGAAGGTAGCATGTAAAATAATGAATTGCAGTGATTTTTAGGATAAAGTGTTTAAAGCAGCAAGTTAAAAGTACACCTATATTATGACAATGGCAAATAATTTTGTCCTAATGAAAATGAGAAAAGGTACACTTTCAGGATACTTTTTGCTCCCATTTTATTTCACCTGCAGAGCAAGAAAAATAATTTTGTTTATATCTATAATATGAAGATGGTAGTAGGGAGGAGGGGCATTTATTAATTTATGCTTATAAAAATAGGAGTTGGAAAGAGGTTTAATTTATAAACTTGAGGCCAAAGAAGCTTCATGTGATGTAGACCATGCATTTCTGTGTTTTGACATTGGGATTTAAGCTATCACGCTAGTTAGGATTTTTATGACTCCTTTAGACATGTTTATTTGAAATCTCTCTGGCTTTGCTTGGTGAACTCTAGACATGCAAAAGTATCCTGAGGGCACACACTCACCTCTGGCAGATTTGTTTCCCATTTTTCTCCTTTTAGAACTCTGGCTCTACCACTATTGCCACCCAGATCAAAAGCCTCATGTTTATTGTCCTGGCCACATGGTGGAAATATATCTCTGGGAAAGCCTTGCCTAGGTTTCCTGCCTGAAAAGACAAAATACTTTCTGTTCAGACATGAAGATTGTCCTTAAAGAGGCTTGTGTTTGCAAATGAAGCTGTACTACCACACTGATGGCAAATCCAGCAACATTTTGAGATGGTAACAAATCACTGCTTTGGTTTTGTTTCTTTAATGTTCACTTCTCTCCCCTCTCCACAGCACTGGGTTCTTTGTAAAAGTCATTCTGACGACTTCGGGGCACATTGTTCTTCCTGAGACTGGAAGACGCAGTTGGTTGTGCAAAGGACTGGTAATCTGAAATGCTTTCACTGAGCTTTGAAAAGTGAGCCACATTATCAATCACACTTGCTACGTTATGAGTGTGGTGCCTTCATGATACTGCAGGTGTACGCTCAGAGAATTAAAGAAACAGTCCTTTAACTGAACAGATCCCAGAGTAGTGCCAACACCGAGGAACCCAGTCTTACTCAATAGCAGGATTTCAATTACCAAGGTAAAAGCATAATAATAGTAATAATAAAAAGCAGACATATCTAGTGATCTATGCAGCCACACACAGTTATGCTCTATTAGCATACAGAGTGTTGGCTTTTTCTTTTTCTTTTTCTTTTTTTTTAGTTTTAAATTTTTATTCCAGTATAGTTAACATACAGTGTTGTATTAGTTTCAAGTGTACAATATGGTGATTCAACAATTCTATACATTATGCAATGCTTATCATGATAAGTGTACTCTTTAATCCCCATCACCTATTTCACGCATCTTGCACCCACCTCCCTTCTGGTAACCATCAGGTTGTTCTCTATAGTTAAGAGTCTATTTCTTGGTTTGTCTCTCTCTCTCTCTCTCTTTTTTCCTTTGCTCATTCATATTGTTTCATAAATTCCACATATGAGTGAAATCATATGATGTTTGTCTTTCTCTCACTTATTTCACTTAGCATTATAATCTCTAGCTCAATCCATGTTGTTGCAAATAGCAAGATGTCATTCTTTTTTGTGGCTGAATACCACATCTTCTTTATCCATTCATCAATCAATGGACAATTGAGCTCTTTCCATAATTTGGCTGTTGTAACTAATGCTGCAGTAAACATTGGAGTGCATTTATCCCTTTGAATTAGTATTTTTGTATTTTGGGGTATATACCCAGTAGTGCAATTACTGGATCATAGGGTAGTTCTATTTTTAACTTTTTGAGTAGCCTCCATACTATTTTCCACAGTGGCTGTACAAGTTTGCATTCCCACCACCAGTGCAAGAGGGTCCCTTTTTTTCCACATCCTTGAAGTGTTGGCTTTTTCTAATTAGAAATTTTGTTTTGTGACCTAAACTCATGAAGAGTCCTCTATTCTGCTTTGTAGAGAACAATGTTAGAAAGAAGAAGAGGAGGAAGGAAAGGGGAAACAAAAAGAGACGAGAAGGAGGATGATAAGGAGGAGGAGTAAGAAAAAAAGTAGAAGCAAAAGTAAATAAGGGGTTGGGCGCCTGGGTGGCTCAGATGGTTAAGCATCTGCCTCCGGCTCAGGTCATGATCTCAGGGTCCTGGGATCGAGTCCCGCATCGGGTTCCCTGCTCAGTGCAGAGCCTGCTTCTCCCTCTCCCTCTGCCACTCCCTCTGCTTGTGCTCTTCTGTCTATCTCTCTGTCAAATAAATAAATTAAAAAAAAAATCTTAAAAAAAAAAGTAAATAAGGGGCGCCTCGGTGGCTTAGTCCATTAAGCAGCCAACTCTTAATTTCAGCTCAGGTCATGATCTCAGGGTGGTGAGATCAAGCCCCGCATCAGGCTCTGTGCTCAGCAGGAGTCTGCTTGAGATTCTCTCCCTCTGCCCCTCCCCCTGCTTATGTGCTCTCTCTCTCTAAAATAAATAAATAAATATTTTTTAAAAAAGTAAATAAAACCACCCATACAATGAAAGGATCTATATATCAAGAGATATACATTCAAATATAACATAGAACATGACCATATCAATTACATCAATAAATGTATATGGATTAACACATCTGTTAAAAGACAAAGAGTCTTGGTTGTCCAAAATCAGCATTTAACGCTGTGCTTATATGAGAGACACACATAAAACAGAGATTAGATAGACTTAAAATGAGAGAATGATAAGACATTAGGCAAATGTTAAGTGAAATGAAGTAGGGCTCATTAAGTTGATAACTGATTGCTTAGAATTCAGTACAAAGAGATGAAAAGACAGAAAGAAAGACATTTTTAATGCCTAGGCTTCAATTCAAAATGAAGAGAAAATAGTTATATTTATCTAACAATATCCCAGCAAATTACATAAAGCAGAAACAAAAGAAGATATATCAAAAAACAGACAAATACACTAATAAAGGAAGATTTTTGACATAAGTCCCTCCTACAAAGGCAGATCAAGTGGACAAAAAGAAAATTATTGAAGACCAAAACAACAAAATCAGTAAGATGATTCTGATAAATACTGAAACTGTTAATAGAGAATACATCTTATTCTTACAAAAACCTCAACAAATTTGATTATAGTCATCCTAAGAGGTGTGAAGAGCTAGTTCATTATGGTTTTTGAGTTGCATTTCCCTAATTATTAGTGAATTTGAGCACTTTTTCATATACCTATTGGCCATTTGTATATCTTCTTTGGAAAAATGTCTATTCAGGTTCTTTGCCCATTTTGAAATCAGGTTATTTGGTTTGTTTGTTTGTTTGCTATTGCATCATATGAGTTCCTTATATATTTTGGGGATTAAACCTTTATCAGATATATGGCTTGCAAATATTTTCTCCCATTCCATGGATTGTCTTTTCACTTTGATCATTACATTACTTCCTTTGCCGCACAGAAGCTTTTTAGTTTGATATAGTTCCATTTATTTATTTTTATTTTTGTTGACTTTTGGTGTCATATCCAAAAGATCATTGCCAAGACCCAATGTGAATGAGTTTTCTCCTTAGAGTTTTTAATCTATATTAAGTCCATTTGACTTTATGATATAGGGCTCCAATTTAATTCTTTTGCATGTGTGTATCCAGTTTTCTCAGCATTTATTGAAGAGACTATCCTTTCTCCATTGTGTATTATTGGTGTCTTCATCAAAAATTAGTTGACTTTATATGCATGGGCTTAATTTAGGGCTCTCTATTGTGTTGCATTGATGTGTGTGCCTTTTTTTTAATGACAATACCATACTGTTTTGATTACTATAACTTTTTTAATGTATTTTGAAATCAGGAAGTGTGATCCCTCCAGCTTTGTTGATCATTTTCAAGATTGCTTTGACTATTTGAGGTCTTTTGTGGTTATACACGAATATTAGCATTTTTTCTCTTTCTGTTAAAAATGCCATTGCAATTTGGGGAGGGGTTGCATTGACTCTGTAGATTGCT
Organism: Neomonachus schauinslandi; assembly: GCF_002201575.2. Classification (NCBI taxonomy): domain Eukaryota; kingdom Metazoa; phylum Chordata; class Mammalia; order Carnivora; family Phocidae; genus Neomonachus; species Neomonachus schauinslandi. The sequence continues at coordinate 51,225,900 of NC_058414.1, forward strand.
TTGGGTAGTATGCACATTTTAATATTAATTCTTCCAATTCATGAACAAGAGGTATTTTTCTATTTGTTTGTATCTTCTTCAATCTTTCATCTATGTCTTACAGTTTTACATATGTAAATTTAGAATATGCTCTAGATAGCAATCCAAATCATAAGGGAAAAGAATGAACTTTTTATTAAGTCCTGCTAGAATAAATGAACAGCATTGTAGAGAATGACAAAATTGGATTTATTCTTTATATCATATGTCAAGGTCAATGTGATGTGAAACAGAAATTTAAATTTAAGAAACAGAAACATATAAGTACTGGAAAAGAAAGCATAAGTGAATTCCCCTATATTCCGGGTGTGGGGAGAACTTTCCTAACCATCTCGAAAATTCATCCATATAAAGGGAAAATGTGATATATTGGAATACATAAAAATCTTTTAAATGTGTCATAGAAAAAAACACAGTAAGTATAGTAAAATACAAATGTCAAACTGTTGAAAATATTTTCAAATAAAGTTGCAGGCTCTGTAAGTTTCTTATTACTAATGTAACAAATCGTTGCAAAATTAATGGCTTAAAACAACATAAATGTATTATCTTACAGTTCTGGAGGTCAGAAATCTAAAATGATCTTTGCTGTAGGGCTTCATTTCTTAAGGATGCCATAAGAAGAGAATGCATCCTCTTATCTTTTCCAGATTCTAGAAGCTGCCAGCATTCCTTGGTTCGTGACCCTTTCCTTTATCTTCAAAGGCAGCAGCATAGTCTTTCATTATACATTTTCAATTTTTAAAACTATGTCTATTACAATAGCTTCTGGGCATTTTTATAAAAAATAAATACAATGACCTATTTTTCTAAATCAACAAAATGTTGAAAGTTCTTAAAGCTTTGTTTACAAAGGAAGTATGATGTTTAGAAATATAGCATGGACTTTCTGGTGGTATGTTCTGCATAACTGTTCTGCCTTGTGTCTACATAGCCTGGATCAGGGCTAGAAATTAGGGGGAAAGAAGGCCCTACATTCAGTTGTAGAATAATTATCTGTCCATTTTATTTCAATCACAACTGATACTTTGAATTCTTGGAAGGAAATGTTCTAGCCAAATTTTGTCTTGGTCTCTTTATGGGTAGGAGTTCTGAGTATTTTGAATGATGCTACTGTATGTATAGTTGCAAGTCTGTACTGTGGAATGAACCTTACAGAGCTTATTACTATAAATGTAAATATAATTTTATAAAAAACACAGTATATTCAATCTCCTTATTACTTGTTTAGTACCTTAGTTTGGTTTGGCCAAGGAGAATCTTTCTACCTTGCTCCCTTAGATCCTCTTTTTCTTTTCATCATTTCATCGACCTCATTTTGCACAATTCAGTGACTGTGTTCTACACCTCAGTCTTTGTTGGAATCATAATTTTAATTTTTCATTAGCCACAGAGCATTCAATTACCTTTTGTACAGTAGGTCAAGGTAAGGCATATGTCAACTAAAATCTTTATGATTCAATTGCTTTCACCATTGGAATTGCTCTGAAACTGCCCTTGCACATGCCCATGCATGCAAGAACTGTGGGGCTCTTGAGTGCATGCTATGCCAAAGCCTTTCCTCCCTGCACTTTCTCTTTGCACTGAGTAGCAATGCTGAGACTAGTAAAATGGGCCATCTTGACTTTTATTTTTTTGCAAAAAAAAATGGATAAAATATATGGAGTACTTTTTGACAAGATTTCTCCATTGTTCAGAAGCTTTTAATTATTTATGGCTTTCAAATGCCTCTGTTACTCAACTGCTTAGATAACTGTTTTACATATTAGGCTTTGCAATACCAACCTTGTAAGGGTACCAAAGAATTGACTAAAATATGATTATATATATACACATTGGAAATTCCTTTTGCTAGTGAAGTATTCTCCCAAACCTTAGTAATTTAGAATAAGTGTTTTTGAGAGTTCAAATTTAAGATCAACACATAACTGATCAGAGTATAATATGCAAAATCAAATTAGAAATAGAGTAAAGCTTCACCTCTGAGACTTTGCTGTTGCATAATTTAATATATAAACTTATTTAAAGAAGCGTTTCTTTGGAGGAGGGTATATTTGGGTGGGGGGTTTTAGCTATGAACTAAAAAGTGGTAAACATACAGACAGATGAAAGATTTTCAAGTCAGAAAGCCCAGGGGAGAAGGGAGTCTTTGCTAATGGACTTCATGCATGCTATACTCCTTCACAAAGCCAACACGTGGTATAGAACAGAGGAGACTATTGACAGTGAATTTTAGCATTTTATCCTGTTAAGATGAACACAGTAGCCTATCTTACCATGTTCCACTAAAGTTTTACTAAGTCTCTTTTTTATCTGGTGTCATGTATATTGAGAGAACTTCTATTTAATTTTGATTTTCCATTTGATTTTTACTGAGAGATGATATGCTAATCAAACATACATTAACATTCCGATTTCTGGTAACGTTATATTTCTTATTGCAAATTTAAAATTTCTCTTTGGGTGTTATTTAGACAGTAAAGAAATCTATTCTGATCTTGTAGACTGGTTTATTTGTGTTCATGTAACAGCTTTTCTCTTCCAAATTAGTAAGCGATCATTTTTCTTTGATATAATTCTCTCTTGAATTGCTGAAGTTGAGTGTACCCCCAAAAGGCAGATATACTATACATGTGCCGATAAAATCAAGACTTAGGATTTTGTTAAATTGACCATGTAGTCAACAAAAATTTATTGAGTGCCTACCACATATCACATTGTTCTAAGTACTTAGGACATATCAGAAAACAAAACAGACAAAATTCCTACCCTCAGATTCTAGCTCAGACTTTAGCGGTAATGTATGGACATCTGTGAGGTGTCTTCCTGACAGCTTGCTAGTCTTTCTTCTGCCCGGCTTGCTCAAATGTAATTAAAATATTTGCCTTTCAAGTGAGTAACATTTATACTAGATAACTCCAGGAGGAAGTATGTCATTTCTATCTCGTTTGAAGAAATACTTTATTATAAGGCGCTTAAAACATTCTCTTTCTCGCAAAGTTTGTGGTTTTCCCATTTCCAGGACAGAGTTTTTCTTGGAAAATCAAATTCCATGCCTGTACATTCTAAATCATTATCTCTTTCTAATCAGAGCCATCATTGCTCTGTGGGATTAAAAGTTCAGCTGTGAAAGCATTGTTGAATTCTTCCTCTCCATCTATTTAAGTGATAAATTAGCTTCTTTATGTAGCAATATTCCTCTGAAAACTCATTCTGGATTTTTGTGCAAAAAGAAAGCATATCTTTCAATGGAAAAAATATAATTAGATTTTTTATTGCTAGATTTTATACTCTTAGGGTACTCTTTCTAAAGCCAAGGAGTATTAGATGAATGCATCCATGTGATATGTGATGTATCAGTCTCCTAAAGGCATCAGCAAGTATTTCCATCAAAAGCGTCTCCACTGCAAATCTCCAATGAGCACAAAATCCTTCCACAAAGTCAGCAACTTGCTAATTATATGATATTTTAGAATTGAGGCACACTGATTAAACATATTTTAAATAAAGCCTAAAGTTCAGTAATTGACCTCATGTATATCTGTGTATTTATGAAAAAGTTCCAGAAGAGTAGCAATATGGTTTTACTTTTATGTTTAGTCTCAGCTTTTTCTTTTTCCACATCCTTTTTCCACATCCCATTTTTCTCCTTTAAATCTTTCTATGGTGTTCTGTGTCTTCTATATCTTTAGTATCCTAGTTCAGACTATTATCATCATCAGACTAGAGCATTGCAATAGTCTCCCTAACTCAGAGCTACTCAAATGACTGATAGAAGGTAACAATATAAGTACAGAAATCGAGCTTAAGCATTTAGAAGCTAGTGTAGCATTTGGATGTTTTTGAGAATTCTAAGCATGTTATGACTGGATCTGTCTCACTGAATAGGTTGTGGACCATTTAGGGTGTTGTTGACTCTTATGGTGAGTGGCATGTGACACAAGGTGAACACTAGTGATGTGTGCAATATGACTGCATATTGGTCTGCAGCCAATTGGAAATTAAAAACAAAAGAAAATCAATAAACAAAAAACTTGTCCAACAAAAATGGTTGGCAAAGAATTGACCTAATTACTCTCTCTGTCTTCCTCTTCTGCTGAAAGTACTTACCAATGGCTCTTAGTAAAGCCCTAGCCCCTTGTCATGTCATGCAAGATTTTCCACTATCTTTGCCTTTCTCTAGTCTATCCATTCATCACTCTCTCGCACACACTGTAAGCAGCAGAAATGCCAAGTTGCTTGTGTGCCATGGGAGGCCATATGCTGTTTACACTTTTATGTCTTTGCTCAAACATGTGTCTTCTCTGGTTTGAGACCTTCCCTGAATACTCAGACTGGCTTTACTGTACTCTTCTCATATAATTCTTAGTGTATATGCTCATTATCACACACATCCCACTGGAACATCACTGTTTCCCTCTTAAGAAGGTGAGCTCTTTCAGATAGATGCTATGCCCTATTCCTCATTATTAAGCCCCTCTCTTTCAGAATAGATACTCAATACAAGATTGTTAAATTAATGAATGATTAATGTGTATTAGGCCAAAGTCAAGATTGCTGTGTTTGAGCTCTCCTTCTGTATGTAATAGGCATAAATGCTTCCTTGGGTAGACTTGCAAGTTTATTTTTCCATTCAGAAGCATACTCAAATGCAAAGACAAGGAATTGGACTCAGTGATTTCTAGTGTCGTGTCAATAAAATTTGAGGCTCTATATTTTGAGAATACTGTATACACTTTCAAACTACAAAAATATTTTATTATTTATTCTTTCTTCATATGTCCCCTAATCCCTCAGACCTGCAGAACCATTTAGCAAGTGGAGAAATCTTCAATTATTGTTATAGAAGCTTTTCAATCATGTTAACTCTACTTTTCAGCATCGTTGTTTTCCCCTAAAGAGTTCATCTCAGGGCGCCTGGGTGGCTCAGTTGGTTGAACGACTGCCTTCGGCTCGGGTCATGATCCTGGAGTCCCGGGATCGAGTCCCACATCGGGCTCCCTGCTCGGCGGGGAGTCTGCTTCTCCCTCTGACCCTCCCCCCTCTCATGTGCTCTCTGTCTCTCTCATTCTCTCTGTCTCAAATAAATAAATAAAATCTTAAAAAAAAAAAAAAAAAAAAAGAGTTCATCTCATATGTACACTCAATTCAAAGGAATAATGAATTATTAATGAAATTCCTTTCCAAATGAACATTGCAGGAATTTGGATAAGCTTGAAAAATACTGGAAATTTTACAATCCTTTTTGTTTTAAAAGCCACACAGGTAGTAAACCTATATTAGACTTTTAATAGAAATTCTAGCAGTTTGAGGAGAAGTGAAATATATACATATAAAATAAAAGGGCTTCCACGTAGATATATAAAGTTATGTAAGTGATAGGCCAGTTAAAATTATAAATGTGTTGGGAGCAATGCAGCAGACCACCTCCCTTTTTAATGCACACATACTCAGAGACACCCTTCACCTTCCTTCCCTACCAGTGACCACCCAGACACAGTAATGGTTACTTAAGGGTAATTCAGTAACATGACACATTCAAGTACTCTGGGTCACACGCAGTGTGAGATCATTATTCAGTACCCACATACATTAAATTTTTAAAACACTCCTTGGATTTGATCCAAGAATTATCTCATCAACACTTAACACCCCAGCCACAGATAAAGGAGCAGGAGGGTGGAATATCACACTGAAATATGAAGGAAAGGAGGAACTGAATTGAGACATGTCTTTCATAAACACACAGTGGCCACATTTAGCCTCTAGTCCACACACTTGGTGAGTCCAGACACTTGGCTGTACCTCAGAAGCGCCAGCCAGTGCACGTTGTACACATCTCCACCAAGCGCTTTCAGATCCTGACTGGTGGTGGAAACAGAATTTGGGATGGGTGAGTGTGAAAGGAGAAGGGGACGAGAGAAAGTGATTGAGAGAACACCGAGAACTGTTTGAGAGAAAAAGGGACAGAATGAAGAAAGTAGAGCAGGCCTGCTTGTTAACATAGCAGCTGTGTTTTCTGAGAAAGAAAATAGAAAGCCTTCTTTTAAAGCCTGTCAAGATTTAGAGGTCTACAAAAGCAGATTTACCTTAGAAGATATTTAGCTATATGAATGTTTCCAATAGGAGAGAAGCAAGATTTTTGGCATGCTCAAAGCATATATGTTGTTCTTTCTTTAAAGATTTCTTCTTCTTCTTCAAAGGATGTAGACCTAACTTTTTACTTAAAGCACTCTAGACTAATGAGGGAAAAATCACTTATAAACTAGAAAGACTTTTGAAAGATGATCTGTTGTTATGACTGGTATTCTTTTAATTCTTTTATGACTTTCACGGATGTACTTACATCTTTATGACTTTTAGGAATATTTATTAACTGTTGGTGACTGAGAATTGGGGACAAAATGACAAACAAGACTCACATCTTTTAGAGTCCACTGAGGAATATAGGCATAAAAGCAATCACAATAAACTGTTAGAAGTGTTATGATAGTAAGGTAATAAGTATTGTGAAAGGCATAGCAGGAACTCCTGATCAGTCGAAGGGTGACAAGAAAATTAAAGCAAGTGACATTTTTTCTAAACTATGGAGGATGCGTCCACCTAGTGAAAAAGGAGAATAAATGTTTTGTTTTCATTTTTTTTCTTCTTAATTGTTAAAAGGTAACTGGTGAGAGGCAAGAAGAAGAGAGAAAGGATGGATGGGAGAGAAAACACACATACATGTGAAAGACAGTTATTTTATCATAGCTAGAGTACAGATGGCAAGATGGGGAATAGTGTGCAGTGAGACTTGAGAGGAAAGCAGAGAAGCTGATCAGGTCAAGGAGGCTTTTATGACGGTGACCATATAATTTATCATGTAAACTGAGATACTTTTGAGAATGAGAGGAGACACTATCAGTGATTATGCCAGAACATATGGCGATTCTATTAAAAAGATGTAGAAAGAATTTTAAGCAGAAAGATGGCATGCTGACATTGTATTTTTATTTTTATTTATTTTTTTGAGACAGGGGAGGTATAGAGGGAGAGAGAATCTTAAGCAGGCTCCATGCCCAGCATGGAACCCGACACGGGGCTCGATCTGATGACCCTGAGATCATGACCTGAGCCGAAATCAAGAGTCAGACGCTTAACCCACTGAGCCACCCAGGTGCCCCAATAGTGCATTTTTAAAAATTCAATTTACATGTACTATGGTTTGGGGAGAAATAAGGATGGGCATAGGAAAACCAGCTCAGATGTTTTCAGAATAACTAGGATGATTGATGATCATGATCTGAACTAGGATAGTTTTAGCCATTTGGAGTGGAATAGATACACCTTGATTTAGAGGAAGTATACAAGTCAACAAGAATTACTGGAGGGGCGCCTAGGAGGCTCAGCTGGTTAAGCGGCTGCCTTCAGCTCAGATCATGATCCCAGAGTCCGCATTGGGCTCTCTGCTTAGTGGGGAGCCTGTTTCTCCCTCTCCCTCTGCCTGCAGCTCCCCTTGCTTGTGCACTCTCTCTCTTTCTCTCTCTCTCTCACTGACAAATAAATAAAATCTGAAAAAAAATAACAAGAGTTACTGGAATTGAAGGGGTGAAGGGAGTGGATTGAAGAAGAGCCTTTCCAAGTTATGACTTAAGCCACTGAGTGCATAGTGATGATTTTTATTGAGATCAGGAACACTGTAGACGTATTCTGATTTGAGGAGGTGGCAGTAGAAGATGGTTAGTTTGTATCCTAGTGAGTTTGAGGGGCCTGGGAAATTTTTAGTTCAAAAACTATTCAGTAGACAGATTTGTACATCAGGAGATATAAAAGCAAGGGTCATTGACAGATGTAGTAAAGGGAAAGGAATAATATTTTTAAAGAAGAGAATGTAAAGGAGTTAAAAAGACATTGGACCACATCTTGTTCTCCAACATTTAATAATTGGATATTGGATATAAAAATACCCAGCTTTCTTGTCTTTTTTTTATTATGACCTTGTCAAAAGTCACCAGTCCATGATGGTAGAACTTTCAGAATTGTCCTACCAAGGCCTGCAAAGGTGAAATCTTCCCAGTATCCATCATTTGAGGCTTTCTAGAAGACCTTGGGTTAAGAAAGCCACTTGAGATTTTACTCCTATGTTGCCTCCTGTATCCTCAAAACTAATAACCTAATCAGAAAGACTGCCTGCTTCTTTGCTTGCATTGCCCTCTGAATCTAAAACTAACTTTTCTCAGATGGATTAATAATCTCCGTTATTAATAATGGTTTAGGTAATAATCTCCATTAAAAGCTTCGGAGGGAAACAGAAGGAGTCTTTCTAAGATATCAGGGATTTTTCTCTCAGCCTCTGAATCTGGGGAAAATATCTGGGATCCCTTCTCCGGGGTAAGGAGAACAGCCTTTAATAAGGCTAATAGGAAAACTTGAATATGGAGCTGAGAGGATAATCACTTCAAAACCGCCTGCATCTATAGTGTAGAGAGGGATTGCTGTCATTGCTGATTTAGCATCATGTATGGGGGAGTCATTTTAAACTTTCTAGGGAACAATGGATTTCACAGGGCATTGTTTTATATAACACTTAAATCCTCGTTAATTATCACAAAGAAAGCTCCCTGGTGGCTCAAGGGCTAGGAGTTGGCCTCGTTGGGCGTGGAGGAGTAGAAGGCTGCAGCCAAGAACCTTGAAGGGCTGTGGGGGAAGGGTGAGCTGTTCTGAGACCTGGGGCCAACTTCATTCTGGGCTTGCCTGTTTGTGAGTTCAATTTGGCTCTGGGCCGGATCTCTGGGGGGAGATGGGCTTGCTCTTTGGGGAGGCATGAAGTACTGCTTAGACTAAATGATGCTTGCAGTATGACTCTTTTCTACTCCTATACTGTGCTGAAGTGATGGAGACTGCGCTGTGTTACAAATAAATCATTTTTTTTGTTGTTCCTATAAAAAGGAAAGATTGGCCAAGGAGGCTAAGAAAGAGAAACCAAAGAGTGCAAACTTCTGAATGATATGTACAAGAAAATAAGGGTTATAAGTAAAATAAATATACAATGAATCCAATCACAAATAGATCGTAGAGGTTTCCATGTATTTTAATCTCTTTCTTTTCTTTTGCTATATTTTGTCATAGAGACTGCTCTGTGGACTGCTTGTTTGATTTCTTTTGCATTGATTTGGCAGAAATGTATTGTAATTTTAATTCTATTAATGATAGCCCAAGCATTATATGCAGATGTACATAACCTCTAATTATATAATTTAAAAAGATGAAGCAATAATTTTAACCCTATTTTGTAAACAAACATTACTACCTTTTTTTTAAAGAGTTTATTCATTTATTTGAGAGAAAAAATGTGAGAGAGAGAAAGCACAAGAAGGCAAAGTGTCAGAGGGAGAAGCAGACTCCCTGCTGAGCAGGAAGCCCAATGTGGGACTCAATCCTGGGACTCCAGGATCATAACCTGAGCCGAAAGCAGATGCTTAACCGACTGAGCCACCCAGGTGTCCCACATTTCTACCTTTTTTGCTCACATTTCTTCTTTCCTCTTGTTTTTTTTCCTTTATTTAACCTAGAATTGCAGATCCTATTTGATCAGCTTTCTAATTATCTGTTATTAATATTTCTATTTTCTCTTTGCATTCTCTTTTGATTGTATGGCGACAGTTATTCAGACATCATATCAAACTCTTTCACAAATAATTATTTCATTTCCGTTTGCCTTCTGGAAGCTGACAGATCTGGATATAAATACCAGCTCAAGCTTATATTAATAGTATGAGCTTAAGCTGTTGTTTTTTGAAAATGGAAAGTTTCTGGCACAAGTTAGTATTCATAATGTATTTATTTTCTCTTTCGCTTTATTCCTGATCTTTAGCTTGTTTTAATATTCACTGTCCATTTCTACTGTGACCCCCCAGTTTTGGGGTTCTGCTCTTGATTGAGTCATCTGACCACTTAGAAAACTTTGGTAGGAAAAAAGTACTGTATTAGTGCATTTTCCAAAACCTTATAAATCTGAGAATGTCTTTATAATACAATGAAATCATTGGGTCATAATCCCCTCCACTGTCAAATCTTCAAAAAATTTGTTTTCATCGTTTTATAGAATTTTACTGTCACAAAGCAAAAATATGAGACTGGTTTGATTTTGCTTCTTTGCAAATAACCTCTTTTCTTCTTTCTGGATGCTAGCAGAATTCTTTAATCTTGAAATTTAATGTTTTTTCAATTTATGTGTGTGTGTGTGTGTGTGTGTGCGCATGCGCGTGCATGTTATTAAACTTAGTACCCTGGTTTTGCTTGAGCAGTTTTGCCATCTCTCAGGTTCCCAAGTCAGATCTTTTTGTGACCTGGAAAGTTCGCTTTACCCATACAGTGGATTATTGTTTCCAACCTATTTGCTTTGTTTTTCAAAATCCTCTATATTTTTGTGTAGCTGTACCCTACCTGACTCTAAGCCTAGCTAGGGTGGGTGATGGTCCAGTGAGGCTGAAGAAAAGACTTGGAGACAGTGATCCAGATATAGGTTTATTGGGGGAACTTATGTAGAGTCCAGGAGTGCCAACTGGACAAAGTATCCATTTGGGATCTACATGCAGCAAGTTTTTGTAATGTAACAACTTAGCTTAGCAACTATAGGTAGCCCTGACCCGCTTTGTATGGGCAGCATTCCAAAGAAATCAAGTTCCGTCATCAGGACGCTCTTTCTTACAAGAGAGAAACTCCTGGTTGACCACCCCTGAAGCCACTGACTTCGAACACTGAAGAGCACCTACTTCTACACATTCTGCCTGATGGGACCATAGAGGGAGGAAGAGATCTCTATATTCTCAAAACAGTGATTAACAGGGACACTCAGGGTATGCATGCATAAACTAGCTCTCTGGTAGGTACCATACAATTTTATAACCTGAATTTTTATGTTTCGCCTTCCATAACCTCACTTTCCATTACATTTTATTTCTTTTTGTAATTTGTTCTCATTTTGGTAATCTTTCCAGATTTTACCTTCTTTATTGACAGTTATTTGGAAATATTGTGCAATTATTAAAATTTCCAAATTCTGTTTAATTTTGTCTTCTACTTTTTAAAATTTTATTGATGTTCATAGTGAAGAAGAGGAGAAAAAATACCTTCTAATTTTTTCTCTGAAGTACAAGACATCTACTTAGAATGAAAGTAGGCAAGCATAAATAGAGGATTTAAGAAGATTAGAGAAGTAGTGACAGAGTTCTAGAGGAGAATGGAAAGGAAATTAACCAAGACAAGAAAAAGAAGATCTGGGCAAAATAGTATATTTGGTTAAAAGTGAGAACCATAGATTTGTGGTTTCTGCCCTCAGGGAACATAAAATCTATTTGGGGAAAATGAGAAGTTCTCAAATGGTTAGAACCCAAACAATGTACAATGGTACATAACTATGAATGAGCAATACAAATAAATTTATGACTCGATCTCTTTTCCTTTTTATGCTAGACATTCCCAAATATACAAGGAGAAACATTTTCTTGTTCTTCCATCAAAAAATCTAAAAAGAATAACAAGCATCATCACATCTCCTGACTAGCTCACCCACTTTCTGACAAGTTTTCTTATAAACTTACTACTCATATTGGGAGGAGAAATAATCTAAATTTACTTAATTTCTTATTTATTTTAAAGATGTAGACTCTGAATTAATTTTGCCCCTACATCCTGAATACCTTTAGCTTTTACTTTTCAAATTTAAGCATAAATAAATAAAAAGAAGATGACTTTATAAATTGTTTCCAAATAACACAAATAACACTGCATATACTGAAGGCTGTGATTACTATTTAATCTGAGCTTTTTATTCTATATTTAGAAAATGTTTCAAAGACAGAAATAGTAGGTGTATGTATGAATCATAAACTGTGGATTATATTAATTACACTGAAATAAAGAAAATGACAAAAATTACACCATAAATTACCAAATGTGATAATATATATAATTAATAATATAATAATTAATTCACATTAATTCAAGGCAAAACTAAAGAGCTTACAGATATACCAAGTCCTAGAGGGTAACAGTCTGGGCATTGAAGAAGTAGAAAGGAACGCCAGAAACGAGAAATTTTGACAAGATGGAGTTACATCATAGATTTAAGTCTAAAATTGTAGCTGTGCTGGGGTATACTAGGGTATATCTGTGCACCAGGTAACATGGGTAAGTTATGATTCTCACTAGAAATTCCCCAAAACAGGTATTACAATCTTTAAAGAAAATAGAGAGAAATCCCTAGATACGTTATAGTGATGGCCTGCACACTTAAGGTCTATATTTGTCTGCCTGCACTGTTGTAACAAAATGCCACCGACTGGGGGTCTTAAACAGCAGAAATGAATTTTCTTCCAGTTCTGGAGGCTGGAAATCTTTGATTAAGATGTCAGCAAATTCTGCTTCTGGTGAGACCTCTCTTCCTGGCTTGTAGAGGGCTGCTTTCAGTTGTGGATATATATATGCAGTTGTATACACACACACACACACACACACACAGAGATATGTATATATACACATACAGTTGGCCTTTGAACAACATGAGTTTGAATTGCATGGGTCCACTTACATGTGGATTTTTTTCAATACAGTATAGTACTGTAAATATATTTTCTCTTCCTTATGATTTTCTGAATGATGTTTTTTCCTCTAGCTTTATTGTAAGAATATGGTATATAATACATATAACAAATGAAATATGTGTCAGGGCGCCTGGGTGGCTCAGTCATTTGAGTGTCTGACTCTTGATTTTGGCTCAGGTCATGCATGATCTCAGAGTCATGAGATCGTGCCCCCCACTTCAAGGCCTGTGCTCAGCAGGGAGTCTGCTGGAGATTCCCTCCCTCTGCCCCTCCTCCTCCCCCCACTCACACTCTCTCTCTCTAAATAAGTAAATAAATAAAATCTTTAAAAACAAACAAACAAAATATGTGTTATCGACTGTTTATAAGTAAGGCTTCTGGTCAATAGTAGGCTGTTAGTAGTTAAGTTTTAGGGGAGTCAAAAGTTATATGTGAATTTTTAATTGTTTAAGGGCTCAGTACTCTTAACCCCCATGTTGTTCAAGGGTCAACTGTGTGTGTGAGTGTGTGTGTGTGTGTGTAAGAAGAAGAAATCTACTGTCTCTCCTTATGAAGACATTAATGCTATCTGATCAGGGTTTCACTTAATGACCTCGTTTAACTTTAATTACTTCCTTAGAGGCCCCATCTCCAAATACAGCCGTCTTCCTGGAGGTTAGGGCTTCAACATATGAACTTTAGGGAGACACAAACATTCAGGACATACCACCATCCATGGGATGGAATTACTGGAATAGCATCGTAGCTTTATTTAAAAGTAGTCCCCTCCAAATGCACCATTTTGGAGCTACTTAAATAACTTCTAATTTAAAAGGAGTCACAGTTGAAAGTAGCGTTAGCCTTTTCCCAGTGCTCAGGACCTCTTTGAAACCTACTTGAGTCTCAGTTTTATCTTACCCCCTTCCCATGATTGGCCAGGGAGGTGGCAGAGATAGAGGAAGAGAGTGGAAAATCCAAGATCACACAATAGGAGTGGCTCACTCTAATCCTTTTAAATGACCAAAAAACTATCCTCTGGGCCAAAAAGCTGGTTTGCAAAATCTGAATCCCTTTTCCCAAAAATATCCATTACATTTGTAGTTAGAATATTTCATTTGAAGCACTCTCATCTTCCAATGAGTATCCACCAATCTTGTTAGGTTCCTTGGAGCATACAACCACCACTTTTTCCTAAGGAGGATCTTGACTAGATTTTACATGCTTAAAATATTTAACCTTCTTATTGCCCTATGCATTTGCTTTCTGAGTGCTATTGTGAATAATCATGCTTCATGTGTAAGTAAATGCATATTTCTGTTTCACCCTTTACCGAAAATAATTTTAGCGAAACTGCCTTGAACCGTGGATCTTGACAACAATCTTTATAACTTGATTGTTACCAATATTGCTATTAAATAATTATCCTACTATTCCAATTGTCACCTAAAACTGATTAATTGAATGGCAGTCTTGTTTCTGTTTTTTTTTTTAACTTTCTCTGTTGTATTTCTGAGACAGTTTTCTCTTCATGCAATTTTTTGAGCTGAGGAAGTAATTTACTGGACTGTTTTATATTTTCATTTGTTTAATTCAATTTAAGACAAAACATATTTCTGGAATGGATTATGGCAAAGCAATTGTCAAAAACAAAGTATCTAATAACCTCTTCACTGCCTATGCAACAGCTCGCTATTAAAACATTTGTCCAGGGTATTAAAATGACATACAGATTGATGTTTATTGCTCTGGAGTAAAAAGCCCTGCCTGTTGTTTTTCCAGAAACTCTGTTTGGTCTCAATGCATGCTTGGATTTGCTCTCCAATATGATTTCCATTCTTGGGCCCAGGCCTCCTAGATATACCATCCATGATCCGCCCACTTCTTGTCTTCTATACATCAAACAATGCAGGAATCGTTGGAGTATATTATTTTTAAAAACAGGTCTGGTACTTTCTTGGCTCTTTTGTAACTGTTATTATTGGATTTTTTACAATTTTATGGAATTCAATGGGACCCTACAATTTCCATGAGTGTAGGATTTCTTCTTTCCTGTGTTTTTATGCCACAAAACTGAGTTTCAAAGAGAAACACGAGAAACACTCTTCTTTCTGCAAGGACTAAAAGGGCCTCAGCAAATTCCTAATCTAATTAACATCTTTAACAACTCAGACAATAAATTGACTGCAACTGCTCTGGAAGTTCTGTGCCACCTTGTTAAGCTCCTTTCCAAGACTGCTATAAATCAAAGGAGAAATGCGAGGGTCGTTGCACATGTTTGTTGCTTGTTCCAATGTGAAAGGCTGATTGCTTTACCAACTGCTCATTTAGACTGGATATTTTTTTAGACATGTTTAGCATTTCAGGTTTGGAAAAGAGGCCCCTCTGAATGCACAGGATTATATGTTGGCTCCAGGTCTTTAGGCCAAAATCGAATAACTTCATTACTTAATATAGATTATGCACTTTTTTCAAAGAGCATAATGGATGAATTAAAACATGAAAAAGGGGACACGTGACCTTTTAGTATTTGATCAGACATGATGGCATGCTGTTGGACTTCTATAATTCTTTTTTTTTTATCATGAATTTCTAGGAGATTTTGTTGGAAAGTCTGTTCACTCTGTGGTTGTGATAATAGCATTTCTCCAAAAGCACTGGGTTATCATTAAGATAAGTCAATGTTTTATTTCAAACTGAACCTTTATACAACTGAGAAGCAGATAGAAAAGCAAGTATTACTTAATCATTGAATGTAAATTTAGTCTATCTGAACACATCCGTCTTTCAGATATCTGAGTATTGTGGTGGACTAAGTTGGATGAGGTTTTGCCCCTTGTCCAGTTTGCTCCAGAGTATCTACAAAGACCGCAATATATTCATGACCATCACCCTGGGATTTTAACCAAAGTCTTTTTTTTTTTTTTAAAGCAATGTCTTTTATGAACTGCAAATTACAGAGTTCCTCGAGCATAGATCTTGACCTGGTATAAAACAAAAGAAGACTAAATTATTTAAATGTTTAATTCAAAAAGAGTTCCGTATACTATTCATGGTATTAACAAGGGGCCTAATTTTTTGGAAACCAATTTCACAGTATATCTATGCAATCAATACTAATGTCCAGAAATCCTGTAGGCGGTTCTATCAAAAGGAAATAATAGAGATGTTTGGAGAAGCATTTATAACTGCCAGAAATTGATAACATGACAGGGTCCTATGATAACTAAGTTGTTAATTAAATTATGACACATCAACTACATGCATTTTACTCAACATTAAAAGTGATGGTTATAAATATCATATACCTATATGGAAGAAAGCTTATTGTGAGCCCATGTTAGGGGAGAAAAAAAATCAGGATGAAAATCTTGTACACACTATAATTATAGATACTTATAAATATACATATAAAAAGAAGGGGAATAATACTCTAAAATAATGGTAGCTGCTGTTAGGGGGTATTGTGTTATGGATATTCTTCCTTTCTGCTCTCCAAACTTTTTAGTAATACAGTTACATAATATTATTTTATGATATATTTTTTTAAAGTATGGTAAATTTTTTAACCCATTATTTGTAGATTAGTAAACAAAGCCTCAGTGCAGACCCATCTGGGAATAGGCCTCTGCCCAGCTTCCCACACTATTCAGTAAGTATGCATTTATATCTGAGCTATTGTGAGGGAGAGAAAAAAATATCAAAAATAAAAGAGGCCAAGCCTACCTGCACTTCAGGAGCTGGTAATATGTCATGAGAGTGAGTTGTGAGTAACTGCGGGGGATCTAACACACTGACTCAGTGGTCTGTTTCCACATCTTCTGGATGGAGGCTAGAAAATATTTTGTAAAAACACATTTTCATGAAGTGTCTTGCAGTATATCAATTGAAGCTTGTGGAAAGTCTGATGCTTAAAATGATGGGAAAGTCAGCCACGAGGCAGGTTGACAAAGATCACAGCTGAGTTTTTTGTTTTGTTTTTTGTTTATTTCAGGGTAATATCACAAACCTTCCAAATTAACATTACCCTTTGGGTTGAGACTTGAGAGATGGAACCTTCAACATCTGTGTAATCCAGATAAGTTTCTTCTTTCTCGGTAAGTTTTGACATAGTGTTATTTAAGTATAAGGTAAGTATTGACATAGTGTATTTAAGGTTAGCACATATCTGCAGTTTGGGGAAGAAGCCTGGGATTTGCTTTTCCAGATGCATCATATCTCTAGGTTGGAGGAATAACTTGGAGAATTTAGCCACTCAAGGGGGAATAAAGGATTAAGCTTGACTCTCTCTGTGGAATCAGCATCTGGTTAAATATTTATTGTTTGTATTCATGCATGACTACCTAAATGAACACATTGAATACGTGATTGAATCACATTTTTATTCTTCTCCTTATGGGCTATCTAATTTTTTTAAAAAATAATTTCTCTAGATGAGAGTGGGGAGGCTTGCAATACTGTTTTTATCACACATTTAAGGGCAAGATGGATGGTCTGACCAATGCAAAGATCTGGTTCTTTGAAGTGCAAGGTACTTTATTTCTATACCACACAAGAGATCAATTGAAATGATCTGTTTCTATCAAACAGATCAAACCCAAACTGGAGGCTTAACGCTTCTATGAAAGTATCTTTACTTACACAGAGTGAATCTGACCTTCTAAATCAGAACAGCAGATAAACCAGAACAGTTCTTTAGCTTCTCAACTCGATAAATACTATTTAAATCTGAGAGTTTGGAAACAGAGTACCAAGATCCTTAAGAACTGGAGAAGTACTGAAGCCAGCCCCACTCCAGACTGACTTTACAGAGGCCAGGGGCAACTAGTGAGAAGGACAACTTCTCACACTGGGAGGACCTAGGAAATCTGCATCTGAATTACAAGTCCTATGCAAGAACTGAGTTAGGCCTGAAGGGTTTTTTAGTTTTGAAAGAAAAAAACTGAGAGGTTTAGTCTGCCCTATTATAAAAACTACCTCTGCTGAGTACTGAGTAGAATTTTTGCCTATGTTTGTCCATAGTTTATGCCATAAACTACTTTTCTGGTCATTTGGACACACCAGATGATCCTATGATTCCCTTTTCCTCATGATTATCTTCACTGCTACAGACAGATATCATTAGAGTCAAGAATTTGTGCAACTCCTGCATTTAATTACTTCCTAACAGCTTCAAAGCAGTAGTTGTACTGAAACTTCACTCTTCTCACAGTGTGAAGTGCTTGGTTTTGTTCTATCTTACACTTAGTCAATTTGGAATTCTTATTTTAATGGTCCTCCCTTAATTCCTTATTTATGTAGGCTCTCCCCTCCAGGGTTTTACATGGTTAAA
The DNA here is from genome assembly GCF_002201575.2 of Neomonachus schauinslandi. Classification (NCBI taxonomy): domain Eukaryota; kingdom Metazoa; phylum Chordata; class Mammalia; order Carnivora; family Phocidae; genus Neomonachus; species Neomonachus schauinslandi. The sequence continues at coordinate 51,243,831 of NC_058414.1, forward strand.
AAAAAAAAAATCATCTAGTTGCTTTAGTCTCACCTTGCTTTTCTGCAGGCTATCTCTATTACAGTTTGCTGGACCTATTTAAAACCTCTTATGCCTTTATAAATCAGGCCACTTTTCACCTTGGATTTGTGGTTACTAACTTGTCTATTTAGGTAGGGGATTCAAAATATCCCTGATATCAGCATTTTACCAATAAAAACCTCATGGGAGGCTTTGATTGCTTTTGTGCAAGAAAAATTATAGGTGCAAAAGGCTTTGTTTCTTCTTGCTCTCATTAGTGTGTTTAGTGGTTAACCTCAAAGAAATAGCAAAATATAAAGGAACTAGTTTAAAAAAAAAACTGTAGGGCGCCTAAGTGGCTCAGATGGTTAAGCATCTGCCTTCGGCTCAGGTCATGATACCAGAGTCCTGGGATCAAGTCCCGCATCGGGCTCCCTCCTCCTTGGGAGCCTGCTTCTCCCTCTGCCTCTCTCTCTCTGTCTCCCATGAATAAATAAATAAAATCTTTAAAAAAATAAATAAAAATTTTAAAAAACTGTATGCAATTGAATCGTTTTACCTATTCACCTTTATTTTTTTCTGTAGCCATCTTACCCATCTATACCTCTAGCACAAAATACTGTGCTTAACACATGATCGGGACTCAATAAACCTATACTGGATTGGTATAAAATGAATCAATCAGTATACTATTGATATGTAAAATCATGTACTAAATTTCATGAAAGATAAATCAAGATTTTCAGATTTTCCTTCTCAAATTATACTCAAACATGTGATCTAATGAGATTCTGGGGCTGCAGTCAACAATGAATTTGGTTGTAAAATCTATAATTCATTGGTCATCACTAAGCAAATTGCTGAGACACTAAATCATTTTATAAATATACACAGCGACAACTGTGTTTATCTCTCGTTTCCATGAATTGGTCATGCAAACAAAAGATCTGCCTGGACTGTTTTGTTTCTTAACATATAAACTTGAAGTCTTGAGCCTTCCAAATATGCCTAATGAGAGTTCTTAAGAGTTATAAGGTCCATGAGTAAATTGTTAAAAAATCTAATTTAGTAAAGACTTAAAATAGCTATGTTTTAAAAGATTGACTTGACCAGACACATACACACACACAACCGCTCATATTGTACTATTCCATTTATACAAAATGTCTAGAAAAGTCAGAGACACAGAAAGAAGATTTAGTGGTTGCCTGGGGCTGTGAGTAGGGACAAGAATTAACTGTAAATGGGCACAGGAATCTTATTAGGGCAATGGAAATATTCTATAACAGAATCTTGATGATGGTTACATAACTTGGCAAATTTACTAAAATTTTTCACACACACATTTATAATGAATGGCTTGATTAAAATGTTTTCAAATATGGTTATCTCAGTGATGATACAATAAAATGTACTCAGTTTAAGCTTCTTATATAACTTTTCACTTTCTTTTTTCCCATACAGTATGATAGAAACAAGTTCTGGACATATGTTATGGCTTCCTACATTTGGGGATACATGCCTTGTCGTCCAATTTTTACCACTTTACCGGAGAACTCAGAAAATGACAGTGACCCAAATATTCTTTAGAAGGAAATGTAAAATCTATGATAAACATCATTCATGTTTATCTTTATCACAGCTCTGTGTCCCCAGAACCTACTGTGGTGTCATGTACATGGTATACACTTTGTAAGTATCTGTTGAATGAATAAGTGGAGAACTGCATGAATGTATAGCTCCATAATAAAGTTGTGGCTTCTATAGCAGAATATCCTATAAATGTGGGAGGCTGTATTAAGTAATACATAATCTGCTATTTGTTTTGGTTACTTTACAGTTGTTTAAGATTAACACATAACACAAGTATTTCACCAAACATCACTTTATCTGTATGCTACTATTATGAAATATTATTTTCTTTCCCTCTCAACAACTGAATATTCCCTCCATGGGAGGCGGGTAAAAATAAGCACAATGTTCCTCAACTTACAAAAATACAATGAAAAACCATTTTTACAATCACAGAAATCATGGGTAGTTACATGTTCTGATTTATTCATAAAACTATGCTGGAAAGACCTACTTGCAATTCAGCTTTTGGCAGTGGACATTTTTAAGGAACAAAATCAATAAAAGTCAGGGTGCATTAAGGAATTTATGGATCAAACAAAGGCATTTTGGCATAAAAAAGAAATTAATTCTTTATAACCTGAGTTTGACTTATGATAGTCAATTCTATTGAACTAAAATGCTATATTTAACTCAGTCACAGAGTGCTAATTTCATAGTCCCTTTCTTTCCCCTAGCTGTTCCTGCATAGTTGATAGAGGTACTTAACTGCCGTTTTCCCCAATAATTCAGAAACTGCAATGAATCAAAACCTCTGTATGAGTGATTGTAGAAAATGGCAACATATAGTTTATTATGTAGTGCATCCTTATTCCAGTTGTTTAATGTTGGGAGTAGTTACCCCAGAATTTATTATGCATGACTATTAGACAATTGGTTTCTCTCACTGGATACCAACTTTAAATCCATGGATGCACATACCACATACATACACCTCTGCACCCACATATAACCCACATACAAACATGAATATATATGGTCACACCAAAAAGCTATAGAGTATCTATGGCAATTGTAGTTGTAAGTATGATTGATTAAAACTTCAGTGTTATGTTCAAACTAAGAGACACTGCTTTTGAACACAGAATGGTTTTTCATTGTTCCGTCCTTTAAAAATGGATATCTTGTGGGGTGCCTGGGTGGTTCAGCGGGTTAAGCATCTGCATTCGGCTCAGGTCATGATCCTGGGGTCCTGGGATAGATCCCCACAATGGGCACCCGCTCAACAGGGAGTCTGCTTCTCCTTCTCCCTCTCCCCCTCCTTACATCCCCCCCCCCCCCCCCTCACCCCCCCCCCCCCCCGCTTGTGCTTACTCTCTCTTGCTGTCTCTCAAATTTAAAAAAAATGGATATCTTGTGAGAAAATTATGATTCAGATTCATACATGACCATAGGGTGGTAGTAAGAAAGAATGCATCTTCTCATTTTATATGTGGTACCATGGAGAAAATTTAGGCATCATTATCAGTTAGTAGTCAGTGACTCAGAGATACTCAAACTTACACCTGTCTGTCAACTGAGATCCTTAATAACTGCACCTATCACAGTGAATCCATTTGAAAGTTTACTTCTGGAAGTAGTTCCATAATTGGAAGCTCAGTGCTCAGCTCATTAGCATACTGTCTGGGCAGGCTGCTAGGAAACAGCTGGTAGTTGCTTTCTGTACCTTTGATCCTGTGGCAGAGGTAAAGAGTTTCTAAAACCAAGATCCAGCCTCTTATTTGCAATCAAAGCCTGCCCTGGAGGCCAAATGTGTGTAGTTCAGCTGCCAGAACCACAGAGGATTTGCCATGTGTTTTTCACCTTGGCAATTTCTATCAGCAGAGTTTCCACTGGGTGCTGTGTTTTCATTTAAGAGGTTGATAAGGGACTGTACTACAACCATGACCAAAGTCACCACATACCTAAGCAGGGCTTTCTTGTGACAGAGGTAATCCAGCACGATAGAGATGCATTCCTCCTTTCTGTCCCCAGTGGACGGAAGTACACCAAGGGGAACATGTCATGCCCAGAAGACAACTTTTCAGCACACTGCCTTCTTAGGACCTGGCGGAGTCATTAGTTAAATTACAGCACCAAGCAATTCCCTAACACCTTGTTTGATAATGTCCGGCTTCCCCACTACACTGGAAGCTCCTGAGGATAAGGGCCATGTTTTTGGGTTTTTTTTTTCTTTTTGTTTGTAAGAGTAAACACAGAGCCTTTAGCAAAGTGCTTAGTGCATCATAGGAAACTGATACTTACTTGTTGAAATTTTTAAACAGTTTTGTAAGATACATTTGTGTGAATAGGCACTTAACTGACATTCAGTTAAAAACTCACTGCCTGTTATGATTCTTGAAGCCCACTCATGTAAAAAGAGCCTGATTACTGCTGTGTAGATTTGGTGGTATTTTTATTCTCAACAATTACCAACTTGTTTTTGGAACTTTCAAAATAATGTCTCTACTGAAGGCCTATTTACGAAACCCGTTCGTCTGTTTGACTCGGCGTGAAGGCATTTCTTCTTTCTGAGATCACTGGGGCCAGTTAGGAACTAACTCTTTTTTTTTTTTTTTTTTAAGATTTTATTTATTTATTTGAGACAGAGAGAATGAGAGAGACAGAGAGCACATGAGAGAGGGGAGGGTCAGAGGGAGAAGCAGGCTCCCTGCCGAGCAGGGAGCCCGATGCGGGACTCGATCCAGGGACTCCAGGATCATGACCTGAGCCGAAGGCAGTCGCTTAACCAACTGAGCCACCCAGGTGCCCAGGAACTAACTCTTTTTTTCTGCATACTCCTTCGGCCTGGGCTTTAGATCTACACATTTTCAACTACCTAACCAGTTGAGACTGATGTCAGCTCTATCTCAGTTTATACTTAAGAGTAAGCACCCCGTGTCTGCAGCTTGCAGGAGCCAGAACTCTCTGAAGCACCATGCTCACTTAGAGTAGTGGCCCTTATTTTCCTCTCTGAGTGGCCCTGGCTAAAATGGAAAAACTTCTCTCAATGTGAGCATCAGATCTAAGATGTGCATTCCCTCCTGGGAACAGAACTTCTCCTTGTCTTAATTTCTGCCCAGGTGACCGTCGGCCCTCAAATCTGAAGATTGTTATTCTGAGGATTTATTTGGCACTTGTGAAGTACTGACAGGGTCCCCTGCTCTGAATAAAACAGAGGAGGCAACATGCTTCACTTTCCCACTGGCTTAGCGTTGAGGTAATTATGGTTCTGGGTTTTGTGCATGTTTGGAATTTAAAACTGTTGCTTTGTCAGTGTGTTGATTTTATGGTCAGTCTCAAGAGTAAGTAGATTTCAAAAACATAGCCAGTTAAGAGGAGAGTTGGCTGACTGTTAGATAGAAGTATCTGGATAATAGTAGTATGCGTCCCACAAGATGGTTCTGAAAGGAGGGCTGTAATTGACTTAAGCCTGCTTTTGCTGCCTGTTCTTTTAAACATGTGGTTGGAAAGCCTCTTCTGGTCTCTTAGCTCAAATGCTCAAACATATTCTGTAACAGTCATGCAGCCTAGTCCAACACAAAGAAAGTATTGTACTTCATCACTCGCCTAGGTTTTTCTACAAGATCAAAAGTGAAAGCTATTTCCATTTGAATTGGAAATATGCGGTAAATGTTTTCTTGATAGAACTTTTAAGATTTCTCTGTGCATTGTGAGGAAGGAAAAAGTAAAATTGGATTATATCCCCTTAAGGCAGAAAAAAACGGAATAAAATATTTTTTTTCTGGCAGTGTCACAGGTTAATATCAAAAAGACTATCAAACTGTTCAACTGCATAAGGGACAGTACTTAGAGATAGGAAATAGGATTTAGGAATATAGTTAAATCTTATAGACTGAGAGTTTGTAATACTTTCAACAAGGGTTTGCGCTGTTTAACTTAGAGGGATTCATAAAAGAAAGAGTTGAAAAATCAGCTCATCTTGTAAAGACATTTACAGAGGGTGTTTATGTGACTTAAGAAGAAGAAGTGAATCCAACATCTCTTAAATGTGTTAGAAGGGCCATTTTCATAACAGCAATTAATATGAAAAAGCCAAACATTCCTAATAAGGAATTTATTAGAGAAGGTTTTATTGTATAATTATAATTTGTAACTAAACAAATGTAACAGAAACCATTGTTTGACCTCAAAGAATTACATACAGCAATTACAAACCAGCACTCTGCATTTTGTGTCTTCCACACCCTCACTTCCCCTGTTGATTTATAGGTCCCAGCAACAACCCCAGGCACAAAGCAGAGTAGGATGAGGGCCATCGACCTGGTGTAGTCATTTCTTTTTTATTGCAGTGGGCCCAGCATATAACGATACGCCATTAGGAAAGGAGAGCTGAGAAGGAGTCGTGAGGATTTACAGCTGCTGCATCGTTCTGCCGTCTCTCATGTGGATTTAGGACCAATTGTATGGTGGAATCTGCATCTGGGAAAGAGTCCAGGGAGACTGACCATGGCTGCTGGAGGTAGGGATCTGGTGAGAGAAATGCAGGCCACGGCTATGGAGATGAATATGGAGGGCTGAGATCCCAGGAATCCATGCAGGTACTTGGGAGTCCTCAGTGTGTATCCCTGGAATGGGCAGGAGAGTATAGTAGGCAGAGCATCCCCTGAAAGAAAATAAGAATGGGCCTGGAGCTGGTGCTTGGAAAGCGGGAGGCTCACAGCATTCGAAAAGGGAGGAACAGAACAAGCAAGGCACATTCAGAGTTGGGAGAGGCTATCACAGACCCTAACCCTGAACCTATGTCTTTTATCTCATCTTGGTCTAGGAATCATGTCCATTTTGAATGAAGCCAGGGGCAAAGTCCTACAGTGTCATGTGCCTGGGCACATTTGGTGGACAAAATAGGAAAGAAAGCCAGGGGAACCTGCATCCTCCACTAGAACAGGACAGCTCAAAGCAAAAATTTTTTCTTCCTGACATGTAAAGGAGAACCTGTGGGCAGGAGCTGGTCTGTAATTCTCTGTTCTATTCAGGACATAGTGTTAGGGGCTCACTTAAAGATCATGTAATAGAACACAGAACAAATGTACCTGAGAAAACATTGTACTCTTGTTTATGGGTGAAGACCTAGCAAAGGGCTTCTCGGTGAAGACAGACAGGGTATTGCTCTTTGGACACTGGTTGGCCTCATGAATAGTCTGCTGTAAGTGTGATAAACTCATCAGCATCTGTAGATATTGGCCCCTGCTCTTCCTTGTACCCTTGTGCAGGAAACCCTTGATATCTGCTTTTGATAGTACAGAGTTTATCTTCTTCACATCAAGAAGAACCTTTTGAATATTTTCATAAAAGTCCCATATTTTTAGGAAATTGTGGATTTCCTCATTAATCCAAAGATGAAGGAGTTGGCCTGCAAGGGAGGCACCTTGAAAGCCTTCAAGTTACATCTTGAGTGATTCTCAGGGACATGCTTTCCATTGACAGGGCCACGGCCAGGCAGTACCAAGGGATGTGAGATGATGAAGTCTTCACCTGACAGAGCAGAGATGCAGTCTCCTCCTAGGATTTAATGTTATCATTAGTGTGGTGACAGGTCAGGAAACCCCAGCAGGCCTAAATGTTGTTCAGGTTCCATATATTGAATGTTACTGAAAATAGAGCAGACAGGCTTTGATGGTGTAAGTAGTGTCCTGGAGGACTTGCTCTGATGACTCAGGGACATAAAATCCACTCCTGGTGAAAAGATACTTGGTGTTCATGCGGTCACCATGGCCACCTTTGCTGAGACAGAGGGCTGCCAGGAATAATGGCCCAGGCTCCATCATTCCCAGGGACTGCCCCAGCCTGGGGCTGGGGAGGATGACTGAGGTTGGGACAGTGTGTTTGGAGAACTCAGTAAAATGACTTAGAGGGTGCTATTAACTGAGGGTCCTCTTTTCCCTCAGTGTCTTTTTTACTTTATGAAGAGTTCTAGTAATTTCAGCCTGACTTGTCACTTCCACTATTATTTAAAAATAAGTGATCTTTTTCTTTTTTAAAAAAATTTGTCAGAGAGAGAGAGAGATAGCACAAGCCGGGGGAACGGCAGAGGGAGAGGGAGAAGCAGGCTCCCCATGGAGCAAGGAGCCCAATGCGGGACTCAATCCCAGGATCATGACCTGAGCTGAAGGCAGACGCTTAACCAACTGAGCCACCCTGATGTCCCCAAAATAAGTGATCTTTTGATAGGAGCTTATTTCTTAAGCATTTGCCTGTGAAATGATGAACAGTTAGCTCCTCACTGTATTGAAAATCAAAATCTAAGATTCTCAACCTTAAGGACAGAACTGGAGAAATACATATGCAATGTGAAGTCTCAGACCAATACCCATGGCTTGTTTGAAATCCAAAGCAGAAACATGTTCCCAGGATCAGGGATTTTGTAAAGAAATATTAAGAGGAAAGGCAGCATAGCACGGGAATTAAGGGCAGCTGCTCTAAGAGCAAAGTACCAGGATTTTAATCCCAGATGCCAAATTTAAAATTGTGGGATCTTCTTTAAGTTAGTTGTCCATGCTTAGCCTCAGTTGTTCTTTCTGTAAAATGAGGATAATAGTGACATCTACCCACAAAGTTGAAAACATTATTTGACCTTTTCACTGTGAGTTCAAGTCTGATTCTAAGAGCCTCAGGCTCTACTTGTGACTCTAGACTCCCATGTACATCTACAAGTCCATGTAAAGGCAGAGGGAATAAAGTGAAGTACCAGCTTAAGTGACACCAATGTGCATCCTATTTACCAGTTATTTAAGGAGTGAAGTGGTTCTCCATTTAGGGAGGGTTATTTGGGCTCAACAGGAAGAGTACAGTGTTTAGTCTTCATGGAATCTTAGATTGTCTGGGTTTTCCAACTCCCTTTTGGAATGTTATGCTGTTGTCTATTACTTAACCAAAAGGGTTTTGCCAAACCCAGATCATTTGGAAAATAAAAGCAAAGCTCCAGACAAATATTAAGACAAGAGTTTCCAACTGGTTTTGAAAGGAGGAACTCACTTTTCACTTTTCATTTCTCAGAAAGCTCAAATAATGCATTTGTGGGGATGGGGGGAGGTGGAAATGGAGGGTTATTTAGTGGGAGAGGAGCTGGTGAGGGAAAATTGTACTAGTGAAGTCCATGACATGGTGGGACGGTGGATGTGGGAGGAGATTTAAAAGGAGAGGTCCAGAAGAGGTACCATATCATCAACACTGGAAATATTGGTAGTTGTTTCAGGCATTGAGTGGGAAATGGAAAGTGGAAAGTGGCAGTGTCACTTAGCTTGGAAAATTGCCATTAGATTTCTGTCTATTGGATGGGCAGACACTTGTCAAAGGTATGCCAAAGACTCCGAAGTCAGAAGACACAAGATGAAACTAATTATTTGAGTCAGTGCGAATTGAGGCATTTGGATAGTGGGTAGAAGAATGTCATATGGGTTTACCAATCTGAGACTTATTTGCTTACTTTAATTTATTGTTTAGTGTTGTATAATTAAATTCTAAGAGCTTCTGAGTATGGAGAAATGGAGGCATGCAGAGTCTGTAAGCTAGAAGGAGTATGCATTACTGTTGCATTTCTGTAATATAGTTTTATTTTAAATGTGGCAAAATAGCTCACAACTTATTTTCCTAAGGTATGCCTTTCTGTAAAGTGAAATCCCCTTTCTAATAATGCCAGTGATACTGGATTCCAATATTATGGCTTTTTGTATCAGAGGTTCTTAAAATAACTCTGTAATCTAGTGACTTTAAATGATTCTACAGTCTAAAATGACTATCTAAATAATATATTTATAATCCAAGGCAAAGATTCAATAATGATTAAAAAAAATAACAGAGATCCCAAACTGGTGACCTTGTGGACCCATACAGTTTTATGAAGATTCAAATCAGTTATAACTTTTAAAGATTTAAGGTTTCCCTGAAAATGCAATTCTCAGCTGCTTTTGAAGAAGCTCTGTAGGCTGTTTGAGCACATTCCTCAGTGCTAGCAGGGATTCCTAGCCTGTACGTCATCTCCCTGACCCACCTGCTTTTCTCATTCACCTTGTCTAGCCCTGGGTGGCATTTGAATCCAAGACATCTGACTCAGACTTATCTTCAGGATACTTACCATTAGAGTCTTTAAAAAAAAAATGAATCGTCAAAAAGAAATGAAGTAGTGATACATGCTACAAAATGGATGAATCTTGAAAACATTATGTTAAGAAGCCATAAAAGACCAAAAAAAACCCAAAAATAAATAAAAGAAAATATGTGAAACAAAAGAGAGAGAGAGAAAAAAAAAAAAGGAATGGGCTAAGTGGTGGCCCTACCATCCGGCCTCCACATCTAACCAAGACAATTTTCAGAGGCAGCAACGTTTGGGGAATTCTCTCTTTCCTTTAAGCTTTTCAAACTGTTCTCATCACTTAATGTGAAATTTTGAGGAAGGCATTTTGCCACTGGAGTCAAAACCCCCAAAGTCAATAAGACAAACAAGCAGATGAGATAGTACTGACTGAAAGTATGTGAGTAGATATCTCTCATAATCTTCCACCATCCTGAATGTTGACATGTGCCTGTTGCAGCAGGGATTGTCTGCCAGGGGGGCAGGGACAGACCAGCGGTGCCCAAGCCCCTGAGGTATTTCTCATGCTGGCTGTGTTGGGAAAGATTCTGTACAGCAGCTTCAGAGAAACAGTCATGTTTGTGCTTTAAGTCATCAACTACTTTTTTATGCTGTACTTGCTTCCAGAATGTTTAACCGGAAGTTGTGGGATCCAACTCTTTTAATGTAGACGGGGGGATGACCAAGACCCCAGAGTGGTTAAGGACACTCGGGTAATACAACTAGAAAAAAAAATATTGAAGAGTCAGAATGACTGATATGAATGATATGGATTTTGCTTTTGTTTCTCCCCCTCCCTACCACTCCCCTCTCCTCCCCCTCTCCTCCTCCTCCCCTTCTTCTTCTCCTTCTTCTCATTCTCCTCCCCCTTTCCCTCCCCCTCCCCCTCCTCCTCCTCCACCTCCTCCTCCTCCTCCTCCTCCTTCTCCTCCTTCTCCTTCTTTTTCTTCTTCTTCTTCTTCTTCTTCTTCTTCTTCTTCTTCTTCTTCTTCTTCTTCTTCTTCTTCTTCTT
>NC_058414.1:51254555-51296929 GCF_002201575.2 Neomonachus schauinslandi
TTCTTCTTCTTCTTCTTCTTCTTCTTCTTCTTCTTCTTCTTCTTCTTTTTCTTCTTCTCTCCTCTCTCTCTCTCTCTCTCTGGCATTTAATGGATATTGGTAATCAACTTCTATCCATACTTTTCTGTGAATGGGGGGAATGGTTAAACTAGCCTAATGATTATCTGGAGATTAAAATTTAATTAAATGCTTCTTAAAAAAAGATATACCCTTTCATACAATCTTAAAAGACTATGTCCTTTAAAAAAAAAAGAAAAGCTTCTGATTAAGGACATTGTCCTACTGTTTCTAAGTAACAATCATTTAGAAATAATTCATGGGCTAGAGGATTATGTAACTTTTGGAAAACATATATTATAAATATTGATGATAAAAATTTAGTGCAGAAAGAACAAACTTGAATAGTTTTATGGAAAAAATAGAAACCTATTTCATGCAAATTATTCACAAATTAGAAACATAAAAGGTACTTTAGAAGAGAATATGCAGTTTCTTCCTTTTACAAGTATGCTATTTTTCTGAGTTCTCATTTTTAAAAAAACTTCAGTATAGTGCTTTAGAATTCTTAAGACGTATCCATACACATTTTGTCATTTTATTTTTACAGCCTTGTGTGAAAAGGCCAAGAAATTATTGTTCCCATTTTAGAGGTACAGAGACTGAGTCTGAATGAGATATGTTTTGAATCACTTTCTGGAGGGTCACACAACCAATTAGCTGTGGAGCCAGCTGTGGAACTCTTTATTCTGACTTTCAGTCCAGAACTCTTTCCACTGCATTACCCAGGCCCTCAATTTGCAGTAGAATCTTTTCCAAAGTAACACAGAAATTAAATGTCTAGTCCCAAATGTGCTACAATGCTAAAATATGAGATGTGATTTAAATTAATTGTCACGTTCTGTGGTAAAGAAAAGAAAATATTATTCAAGTTTAACCTTTGAGACAAATTCATATGAACTCAGCCAAACACTTGGAGAAAATTCCACAAAACTACTCCATGGAAGGTGAATCAAATTTAGCCAAAACCATCTGCAATGTCCTACTACTGTTTAAAGTGGAAGCTATTCCCTTGTGGTACTGCTTTGAATGCCATTTCTCAGAATATATTTTTGTATCATCCTGACATGCTGAGAAATTGCTAAGTTCTTTCTAGATATTTCCACTTTTTAATTGCTTGAGCAAATGGATAAAAACAAGTTTTGCAGCAGTCAGACTAACAGTCTCCTTGGATTTCCTGGTTCTCATGTCTTTTGTGGATTGACTGGTATAAATGAGCAGTGAATATAAAAAAGTATTGCAACTATTCTATTTTTTAAGATCTTAAGACCAATGTTGTCTAGTACAGTGGGTAAAAGTTCGTCCTCAAAATCAGACATTTTCCAGCTGTCTGTTGTTCAGCCGTGTGGATAAATTGCTTAAGCTCTTTAAGCCTCGTTCATTCATTTATTCATTTCAAAATATTTATTGGCTCCATCACATAATAACAAATGCCATGAAATATGTTCGAGGCTAAAGATATGGCAGTAAACAATGAAGACAAAAAATCTGTCCTTGTGGTGCTTCCATTTTAGTGACTCAATATCACTGAATGTAAAATGGGGATAATTATATTTACTCCACTGGATAATTGCTGGGATGTTATAAAATTAGCCCTGGCCTAGAAGTGTACTTGTGCACATTAGATGATCTAATCTTTGTCTTAAGCAGGTTGGAGAATAGATTTGAGGAATAATAACTTCAATTCCAAAATACCCTCCTATGTAGTTAAGCTGAGATCCTTAGTGGAAGTGAAAATAAATGAGAAAACCCCAAATAGGACCCAGCAAAGGAAACATGTCATAAATGAAAAGTGCTAATTTAGCATATATCACTCTCTCTGTTTTTACCTTTTTATTTGAAATAATTTCAGATTTTGGAAAACTTTCAAAAATAGTACAGAGGATTTTAGTATATCCTTCATCCAGATTCCTCTAATGTTAATATCTTGAATAACTGTTTTTTTTGTTCCAGGATCCCATCCAGGATATCAGACTGCATTTGGTTGTCATGGTTCCTGAGTCTGTTGTCTGTCAGTTCATCAGCCTTTCCTTCTGTCTCATGACTTTGACATATTTGAAGAATACTGGTCAGGTAGAATGTCCCTAAATTTGGTTTTGTTTGGTTGTTTTTCTCATGGTTAGATTGAGTTTGTATATTTTGGCAAGAATAGTACAGAAGTGATGTAGTATTCTCAGTCTACCTACAGGAGAGGTTCAAGATGTCTTACTACTGGTGATGTTAACCTTGATCACTTGGTTACAGTGGTTTCTGCTGGGTTTTATCTTTGTAATTAATAAATATCTTGGGGAAGATACTTGGAGACTATGTGCTTCTCCCCAAGACTTGATCCAGTAATTTTAACATCCATTGGCAGATTTTGCTTGCAATAATTATTGTTGTGTTCTAATGGAGATATTTCTATTTGCTTCATCCCTTTTACATTTATAATTATTATTTTTTCTCTAAGGAAGAGCTATCTCTTCTCTTTCATTTGTTTATTCAACATGAACTTGTGGATTTTTATTGTATACTATGGTTATAATCCACTAATATTTTATTTATTTTTTACTCAATTTTTCCGTTTGTGACCTTAGGAACTTCTTTTGACTTAACCCCTGTGTCCTTTCCACATGTACCCAGCCAGGTCTGAATACTTCCTTACTCTCTGTCACAAGATGCCTTTCTTTACCTTTAAGGAGAGGATGTCAGGTCCTTTGAGAACATAACCTGTGTAAGGCTTTAATATTTTTTTTAATGCTAAAGCCGGGAAAAGATTATCTTCCAAGACTTTGTCCAGGAAAGATTAATGTCAATGGATGTCTTTGCTCCAACATTGTACCAAGTACTTCTCTGTTTTCAAGCTAAACTAGTCATATTAAAGAATCTGTTTTCCTATATTCCCTACTTTATATAAGGGGGATGGCTTAAGTACATCAATGTGTCATTGAAATTATTTCTGAACTCTCTTCTCCTCCCTGGCTTGGTGAGGGTATCACAGCATCCAATGTGCAGTGATGTGTATTTTGGTACATAAAATGAATGAGGAGAATTTTATTCACTTGACATTACTCACCAACACTCCTTAGTTCTGCTGGATCTGGGAGTGTGGGGTCAAGCCAAATTAAATGCTATTTCCAGAAATCTGTTAGGTGGACTTATTGGCTCTGTTATACATTCTAAGAGAATGAGAAAAACACACCCACTCTGTAGAAGGGAGGCTTTAGTGTAATTTGTCTATAGTGTCTATCTTCTTCTAGAACAGAGGCTAGCAAACTATGGCCCTTGAGCCAAGTTGAATTAGTTGCTTATTTTTTGTTTTTTGTTTTTTGATCACCTGCAAGTTGTTTGTTACATTCTCAAATGGCTGGATTTTATAGTTCTATGAATCCCTACATAATATCCTCAGTTTTTTCTCTTGGCCCTCAAATCTTTCCTGACCTCTGTTCTAGAAGTCACTCCTCTTTGCTTTGCTCATGCTCTTCCCTCTGCCTGAAACATTCTTCTCTACTTTGCTCAGTTGACTGATGCCTACTTGTCCTCCAGGATTCCCTATTGTGCAGTCCTTCCCTACCTTACCATGTAGAGTCAGAGGTCTGTCTTTAGACTACCTATACTATGGGCCTATAGTATTAGGGCTCACCTCTTTTCTAATTCAGTGGTGTGCTGCAGCTAGTTGATGGGACCCAATTATATACATCTTTTCTCAGCTCCACATTCAGTGACATTATACTGATACCCTGAAATTGGTCATGCTGGGAGTATTTACACTGTGTAAATTGGCAAATTGCACAAGCCGGTAATTTCCTCTCCCCACTGCCCTCCAGAAAGCTGGGCATTTAACTTTACTAGCACACCACTGCTTATCGCAGTGGTTTTTATGTGCTTGGTTTTTGCTTTGTTTGGTTTTTCTTTTATTTTTCTGATTCTGCCATCAGAATCTGAGCTACTTAAGGATTGATCCTGAATTTTATTCATCGTTCATAGTGCCTTATATACGGTAGGCTATTCGTACTTTTTGAATTAATGAAAAACTGAGTGAAAGTTGTATACATGGGGGAAAACCTTTTTCTGTAATAATTTCTAAATCTAAGGAATAATAAGTTAACATAGTGGCCTAAAACTTATGTAAATCAAAGATGTTTGCTTAAAGTAACCATTTTCAGATCCTCAATACAAAGTGAAGAATGGGAAAAGTTAGGGAATAGAAAGAGATTGGATAATAAGATAATAGAATTTCCTAAAAAATCATAAATTCCACAGTGCTGGTGGCATTCTGGAATAAGCCTTGAGGCTTTTTGATTCATGTCCCAGGCTGTTTCCACTACACTGGACACCAGCAATTAGGCCAGATTTGCCCAAAAAAGAACCCCCATCTCCTACATCTATGTTTTCTTTATTCTTAGGTTGATGTTCGCTTAGTCTCTCTTCCCATTCTTTAATTTAGATAAGTAGACTAGAGGAGAGAAAAGGCTGTTGCAGAGAGTCTGCAATAATGTAAAAACTAGGAAACTAGATCCATTTCTCCCCTACAATTATTGGTAGAAAATGAGTGGAGAGAGGAAGCAAGGAAAAGATGTCTTTGTCAAAATTAAACATGCAGAAATGTAATAACCTACGTTCATATTCTGGGACATTGTAACTTCAGAAAGCTCACCTCTTATGACCAGTGTACCCTTAACTTGGTACAAAAATAACGCATACATACCAAGATACATTCTATATTACTCAGGGTGCCAGGTTTCTTTGGTTCATCTATACAGCTTCTAATCAGGAAAAAGGAACATATTTCAAAGAGCAAAATGATTCCCTGCATATCCTAGTCAACCCCTTTCTGGGACTCCTGGGGTTCAGGAGGTACTTCAGTTCTATGACTATGAATGTAAAATCAATTCTCTAATTTCTTCTTCTGTTTCTTTCAAATTAAACTAAGGAAATATTTCATGGGTATAATACAGTACACATACTTTAAAGTAGAGAAAGTGAGGCACATAATTTATATCCTGTTAGAAAAGTCACAATTATCCTTGGTCATAGAGGCAAACCCAGAGAGAAGAGGCTATTTTTACAAACTGAAAGGCAGTGGAAGAAATTGGAAGTCAGTGCTCCTGTGTCTAAACTCAATACCTGAGTCCTTTAACAGGTTTTATGGGTTTTTTTGTTTTGTTTTGTTTTTTCAGGTTTTATGGTTTTAATGTACAATTCTTTATCACTCTATTTTATGCGAGAAAACTTTACAGAATGTGAAATTCTTGTTCTATAAAAACAATATATCTATCAAATATATGTTTTTTCAAACGACACACAGTCCACTCCCCAGAAAGTTACTCTCCCATTCCCCCCCCCACCACCACTGAGAATCATTGCAAATGATCAGTTGGTCTGTGATGCGTAATCATTTTTCATTGTCCCATTGCATTCAAAATAATAAAGCTAAATACGTCAACTGTCTTTATGTTTGCATGACTTACTCAGTATTACAGAAGGCAGCTGGAATATGAATTGCTCAGGGTTAAAGTAAATGGCTTTCCAGTTTTAAATACAGAATCTTTTTCATAGTCCCAATACTCATAAGTGCTACTAAAACTATTTCACAAGTGCAGTCCCAAAATCTTCAAGCAGTTCAATAGTCCATGCTGTCTCAGAGCAAAAGAGAGAAAGTCCAAGTGATGATGTTGCCAAGGGAAGAGGGTTGTATTTGGCTCCTCTACCTGAAGGACAATCTAGCTACTGTGAAAAGCCTGGGAATTTGACTTCTGTTATAATTGGATCAGATCTTTCCAGCAGCTCCTTCAAGGGGATATTAGTTTCATATGGAACCTGTAGTTCTTCCAATTTGAGGCTTTGATCGTACAAATGAATGTTGAAATGCTGATTCTGATCCTGTCATGCTACTAGAATTGGTGACTGGATTTGTATTCAACTGTATGAAAGACACAAGGGAGTGGGCAAATAACTAAATGGTCCATTTACTTAGGAGGCATGGTGCTGGTCTAAAGATGATGAAAAGATTGTCTAAGGTTTTTCAGGAGATTTACTTTTATTGCTAAATTAATAACCACTCTGTATGATAAAATCTGAAGTTGCTACTGAGCTATGAACAATCAAACTGCAGATTTCTTGAGGAAATGTTCTGTAATGTTAATGTTTTGGAGATATGTCTGCCATCATTATTCTTAATTCACCATGTGGTTAAAGCTGATACATCTGAAAAGTTTGTGGAATCCTCTTTCAAAATGTATTATATTTGATGACTATGCTAACTGGATATAAGCATCCCACTCAGGATGTATTTGAAATTAAATATGACATTTAGCTTTTTTTGAAAACAAATTTTTTATTATAGGATACTTTTGGATTCATAGAAAAGTTGCAAAGATAGTAGTTTTTATACACCCAGTTTCCCCTATTGTTAACATCTTACATTAGTGTGATGCTTTTGCTACAACCAGTGAACCAATATTAATTCATTATTATTAACCAAAATCTGTACTTCATTCACATTTTTCTTAGATTTTAGCTAATGTCCTTTTTTCTGTCTCAGAATACCATCCAGGATACCATATTAGTTTTCATGTCTCCTTAGTCTCATCATGACTCTGACAGTTTCTCAGACTTTCCTTTTTTTGATGTACTTGACAGTTTTGAGGACTATTAGTAGGTATTTTGTAGAATATCCCTCAATATTGGTTCTCTATTGTCTCTCATGATCAGACTGGAGTTACAGATTTTAGGGAGGAAGACAACAAAGTTAAACCTACCTAGATGAAGTAGTGTATGTCATATTTCTCCATTTTAAATTTACTATTTTTTCTTCCCTTTTCATACTATGCTCTTTTAAAGGAAGTCACCAAATGCAACCTACACATAAGGAGTGGGGAATTATGATTCACCTCTTTGAGTAGGAATATAATATAAAGTATTTGGAATTTTTCTGGACAGGAGATTTGTCTTTCTCATTCATTTATCTATTCAGTCACTTATTTCTATCACTATACACCCATAAATATTTATTTTAACACCAATGTAATATTATTTATTTTGTTGCTCAAATTATGTCAGCTTTTGCCATTGGGAGCACTTTTGGTTGGCTCTGGTATCTCTTTGACATACCTCCTCTCCTTCCAACCCAACATTGTTTTGTTTTGTTCCAGTGTTTTCTTACACTATAAGATTTTTGGATGCAAGCTCATCTTGTATATTCCATGAATTCAGTCCTAGAATCAGCCATTTGGGATTTAAATATCAAAATCAAACTTTAGTCAGTAATTCAACAAATCTGTGTCTATCTTTTAATCTTCATTGCTCATCAATGTAAACTGTGTTAGTAATAAAAATAGAAGCTTCTGTTTGGTTGCTAATGGATTATTTTAGAAAAGCAAGTGATTTGGTGGCTTTTAAAATTATAATCAAAGATGTATTACTCTAATTACTTCTGTTCAAACCCAAAGAACATTAAGTTAAATATGTCTAATTTGACTAATCTGATGAAATATCATCTGTTTGAATCATGACCTTAAGAAATCATTCTTGGCTAAAAAAAGAGAGTCAAATTACTCTATGGGATATTTGGGAATATGCCTCCTGGCACAAAAGGCTAGATGTTCTGAAAAAGAATAGTTCTGAAATAATGAACAAGCAGCTAAGTAAGATTGTACCTGGGCTATAATTTGAGAACCTGGCAGAAAGAAAAGAAAAGAAAGAAAGAAAGAAAGAAAGAAAGAAAGAAAGAAAGAAAGAAAGAAAGAAAGAAAGAAAGAAAGAAAGAAAGAAAGAAAGAAAGAAAGAAAGAAAGAAAGAAAGGAAGGAAGGAAGGAAGAAAGAAAGAAGAAAAGAAAGTGAAAGAGAAAGAAAGAAAGAGAGAAAGAAAGAGAGAGAGAGAGAGAAAGAAAGAAGAAAGAAAGAAAGAAGAAAGAAAGAAAGAAAGAAAGAAAGAAAGAAAGAAAGAAAGAAAAGACTTCATTCAAGGTTGTCAACTCATTTATTACCTGATTGAAAATACAAAACTAAAACTAAAAATAATATTCCAGAATTTCACTTGAGACTACATTAATAGAAGTATCCTACACAATTCTAAAGATATAGAAGAGTCCTTGTATCCATTTAAAATTCAACATAAAATTTAAAAAAAGTTTCCTTTAAAATTATGATACACTACTATTTTGGGGTGGCAGGCAGGAGGAGGGAATATTGGGGAAGAAGCCATAAGCAGCAAATCCCTTTTACTCACTTCTCTTCGATGTAATCCTGTGGGTTTTTTCCAGAACATTAGGTACTAGTCATTAATTTCTGCTAGTAGTCTCATGTTGGTGAATCATTTCTTGGGAACACACTTGTCATGGTTTAAAAGAAGGTATTTGGTGCTTGTTAAGATTCTTTAACTTTCTTCCTGTTTTACTGGTTTTCTTTTAAAGGTCAACTTCTTTATACCTTTAGAATTTTGTTATGCTAGACTGTTTTGTCATAACAGTAGCACTTATGTTTTCATTTGAAGGGCTGAGTCAGCAGCATCACTGTAAAAAAAAAAAAACTACTGGTTTTTCTCCCCTCTTCCTTTTGAATATTTTTGAAGGAACAGTAAATTAACTAAATCAATTATTTTTTGCTCTTATTCAATAAAATCTGTTCCTTTTCTTTAGTCATTTAAAATAAGTTTGTTATTCATTATGTGTGTGTGTGTTTTTAATTCTGATTTCCTCTCATGTAATGTAACAGCTTGAGCCAAAGAGAACACTTTATTTTTTGAAAATGTTTTAGTATTTTATAAAATGAGAAGAGTTGACTGGCTAGAGAACCATCTGTGGAATACTATCCCAAATCTACTGATAACATTTATTTTTCTTTTATCTATTCTTCCATGTCTCCGCCCATTTATTCATCCATCTACCTGCTGTCTCTCAAAAACGCTGTGTGAAACACTCCCCTAATGGAATTCTGAGTAGTACAACTGTTAGGCAATTCCTGTATAAACAGGACAAGAAGCTTACTTTCTAATGGAAGCCTGCATAAGCATTTTTCCAAAAGGTAGATGTTATAGACCAGATGAGTGATATAAAAAATTAAATACTATAGACGGCAAAATTTTAGAGTTTTTCTTGAAATTGGGGCAATCTTATCAGGTCAGATAGAAAAGCATAAAATGACATTTGAGCTGATCAAATATCATTGATTGAAAGGGTGGGTTGGATATTAAAACTATGAGAAAGAAGAACAGATTTAGGAATGAATGCATTCCCTCACCCATTTATTTAGAAAGTGTCCAATAAATATTTGCACGTGATATTTTGCTAGTTCTGAAGCACAGAATAAGAGTACTAGTTGAGGAACAGCTGATGATCTGTGTTCTATAAAGAATCGGATTTGTATTGCAGTGAAATCTGTGACTAGAATTAGAAGTTGGGGACTGGTCATGTAAGAACTTGAATATTAATTAGTGGATACTAACATTAATTAGTGGATACTAACTGATTTGAGCAAGAGATGATGTCAAGTCCTACACTTCAAAGAGGGATAAAGGAATTGGTGATATTAAGGATTTGGTTTATGAAAGTATTTATAAGAGTTGCTGTTGAGGGGTGCCTGGGTGGCTCAGTCGGTTAAGTGTCTGCCTTTGGCTCAGGTCATGATCCCAGGGTCCTGGGATTGAGCCCTGCATCGGGCTCTCTGCTCAGCAGAGAGCCTGCTTCTCCCTCTCCCTCTGCCTGCCGCTCTGCCTACTTGTGCTCCCTCTCTCTCTCTGCCAAATAAATAATAAAATCTTAAGAAAAAAAAGTTGCTGTAGAAAATAGGTTGGAAATTATTCCATAAAGACATCACAAGAAAAGAAAACTAGACACCAATATCCCTTATGAATATAGATTAAAATATCCTTAATAAAATGACAGCAAAATGAATACCCTATTATTTGTCCTAACTGCTAATGGTGTATCAAGTGGATCCAATTGAAATGAAACCCATAAAATTTCCAATAAATATTTTACAGATTAAAACTTGTATGCTTTATCCATTCATCTGCTGAAGGACATCTTGGGTCCTTCCACAGTTGGGCTATTGTGGACATTGCACGTGATGTGATGAACACTGGTGTTATATGCAACTAATGAATCATTGAACCCTACATCAAAAGCTAATGTTGTACAGTATGTTGGCTAATTGAACATAATAAGTAAAAAATTTTAAAAAAAGAATTATATGCTTTTCATGATAGTAGATAATGGTTTTAAAAACCTCTCAATGTATAAATGAGTAATGTATTCTTAAATTGTCCAAATGCTTATGTTATATACATTGTCATTTGTTTAGCAAATAAAAACTGTAGAAAAGAAGTTTTATGTATTTAAAATGACAGAAATAAACCAAGCTGAACAGAAAAAAAAAGAAAATAGGTAGGAAATTAGTAAGAAATTCCTTAGTATTTACTAGAGAACTGGTAGTATCCATTTTTATTAGAAACAGGGAGTCCAGTTTTATTCATGACTAGCTATACAATAGAAGCAGAGAAAATATAAAGTGAAAGTAGCTCAGAATTGAAGAGTAGCTTGTTAGTCATAGAAAAAGATGAAGGGATCGGCTGCAGAAATTCAACAAGGTAATTATGGAAACAAAAAAAAAAGTGGGTGGGCTCAAGGAACTTACAATTATTAAAATAATAAAAAGGTGGTCTTTGAGACAGAGATTTTTGATGTGTATGGTATGCTGTGATGGTTAATTTTATGTGTCAACTTCACTAGGTTATGGTGCCCAAATGTATGGTCAAACACTCATCTAGATGTTGTGTAGAGATATTTTTAGATGTGATTAACATTTACATCAATAAACTTTGAGTAAAGCAGTACCCTCCATATTGTGGGTGGGCCTCATCTAGTCAGTTGAAAGCCTTAAGAACTAAGGTCCCCTGAGGAAGAGGGAATTCTGCCTCCAGACTGCCTTTGGACTTGAGCTGTAACATCTACTCTTCCCTGGATCTCCACTCTGCTGCCTTCTGTAGAATTTGGACCTGCCAGCACCACAGTTGGGAGGGCCAATTCCTTAAATTTTTCTTTCTCTCTATTTTTCTGTCTCTGTGTGTGTGTGTATCTCTGCATAAACATACACACACACACACATACACAGAGGAACACAAAATGCATGCACATGTGTATATATGTATATTCTGTTGGTTTTATTTCTCTGGAGAACCCTGAATTTTATATATATATAAAACTCTGTATATATATATAACTCTGTATGTGTGTGTGTATATATATATTTTCCAGCTCTGACTATGGAGGAGATCTAAAAACAATGACATCCCATAGGGATGAGCATAGTTAGCACTTACATCTTGTTTCTAATTATTCTCTGGTGAAAGGTACTGGGTCCTTGGAAAAATGGCTGATTCCAGGATTGAAGCATGGAAAATATGAGATGAGCCTGGAAAATCTTGCAGTGCCAGTCTGTGTGATCTAAAAATAGACTAGGGATGGGCATGTTGAAAGGACACATGAGCAACTTGAAAGAATCTACCATGGCCAGATTTGGGATGATTTAAACAACAAATTAAATAAAATTCATAGACTAAAATAGATATCCATGAGTCTATACTGATATAAATAAATAAATGATTAAAGAAATGAGGAGAGAGACAGCTCTTCCATTCCATAGAGTTCCAACTAATAGATGTAGAAGGAAAGATGGAAATATAAAATCACAATTGGCATAGCAATAATTTTTGCAGGCAAGAATCATCAATGGTTGCTAACATAATGAGTAAAAGTGTAATAAAAACAGGATATTTGAATAGTGTCAGACTTTCTCCTAAAAGATACTTTGCAATTACAAATGGAAAAAAATGAAAATGTTACAATTTCAGGTGAAACTTTGCAGTAGAAAAACTGTTGAAGGTTGACATCACCAATAATGATACATTGAAGCTTCAGACGTTTCCTGATATGATCCACCAAGAAGGTACAACATCATTTCTGGGATATGTTTAACAATAATGCATATAGATTTTTATCAGATGTGTCAAGATATAATTTTCATAAACCGCTTATATTAGTCTTTAAGTTTACACATATTTGTGTTTTGTTAAACTTCCATGCTGTGTAGTTATCAAAATCCAATTTTAGGACATTTTTATTACCACAAAAAATTACCTCTTGAGAGGCAGCAGTTAATCCCTGCTCTGACCCCAGCTCCAGGCAACAACTGATCTGCTTTTTGTCCTTATAGTTTTGCCTTTTCTAGTAATGTCATATATGTAGAATCATATATCATATCTCCTATATCTGGTTTCTTTCACCTAGAATTACAGTTTTAGATTTGCCATGTCTTTTGTAATTTGTTTCTTCATATTGCTGAATAGCATCTTATTATATACCATATTTTCTTATTCATTCACCAACTGAAGGATATTTGGTTTGGATCATTATTATGAATAATGCTCCTGTAAACATTCACATGCAAGTATTTGTGTGAAAATAGCTTTTCATTTTCCTTAGGGAAGTACCTAGAAGTGGAATTGCTGGGTCATATGGTAAATGTATGTTTGTAAGAAACTACCAATTTGTCTTCCAAAGTTGCTATCAACTCTTCATTTTGAATTCCCACCAGCAATTTCTGAGAGTTCCAGTTGCTCCACATCCTTACCAGTACATGGTATTGTCATTATTTTTTTTTTAATTAAGCCATTCTAGTAGATGTATAGCAGTATCTCATTTTGGAATTAGTTTGCATTTCTCTAATAACTAATGATGCTTAGCATCTTTTCATGTACTTACTTGCTATTTATGTGCCCTCATTGGGGAAGTAGCTATTAAAATATTTTTCCCAAATTTTTATTGGATCAGTTTCTTTTTTATCATTTTATTTTATTGGATTAGTTTCTTATTGAGTTATATGATTTCTTCATATATTCTAGATAGAAATCCCTCCCTCATCATGTATATATTTTTTAAATATTACCTCCTAGTATAGGGCTTGCTTTTTCATTTTCTTAACAGTGTTTTTTGAAGAACAAAGGTTTGCAGTTTTGATGGAGTGTAATTTATAAACTCTTTTTTCTTTATTGCCATATGTTCTTTTTTGTCCTAAGAAATATCTGTTGAATCAAATTCAAAAAGATTTTCTCCTGTTTTCTTCTAGAAATTGTATCATTTTAGCTCTTATCTTAGGTCTATGATCCATTTCAAGTTTATCTCTGTGTATGATATCAGCTAATGATAGAGGATAATTTATCCATATACAGGTACCCAGTTGTTGCATCCCCATTTATTTTTTTCTCTGACTTTGTAAATTTATTTTTTTATTATGTTATGTTAATCACCATACGTTACATCGTTAGTTTTTGAGGTTGTAGAGTTTTTAAAAAATAATAATAAATAGACTACATTTTTAGTACTGTTTTAGATTTACAGAGAAAATGAGCAGATAGTACAGAGTTCCATATATCCAGCCCCTATTCCACACAACGTACCTCCCCCCACACACAGTTTCCCCTCTTAGTGAATCTTGCATTTGTGTAGTCCATTCGTTATAATTCACAAACAAATACTGACATATCGTTATTAACTAAAGTCCATAGTTTACATTTGGGTCACTCTTTGGGTTGTAAAGACATAAATGCATAATATGAAGTTTGACAAATGCATAATATAGATTTGCCGTTAGAGTTTTATATAGGATAATTTAACCCTCTACAAATCACCTGTACTCCACCTGTTTATCTCTTACCTCATTCCCTCTTAACTGCTGACCACCATTGATCTAAAAAGATCTATAAAACTGATCAGGTGTTTTTTAGAAAAGAAAGTAAAAAAATTGTCTCCATAATTTTGCATTTTCCAAAGTGACATATAATTGAAATCATATAACTTTTAGCATTTTTACACTGGCTTCTTTCAGCAATATGCATTTAAATTTCTTATGTATCTTTTTATGGCTTGATAGATCATTTATTTGTATTGCTGAACAATATTCCATTTTATGAATACACTGTGGTCTGTTTATCCATTCACCTATTGTAGAACATCTTGGTTGCTTTCAGTTTTTAGTCATTAGGAATAAAATTGCTATAAACTTTTTAGTGCAGGGTTTTGTGTGGACATAAATTTTTAACTCAACTGGGTAAATACCTAGGAGCATAGTTGTTGGATCATATAGCAAGACTATGTTTATCTTTGTAGGAAACGTCAAACTGTCTTCTAAAATAGTTGTACAATTTTGCATTCCTACCAGCAATGAATGAGTGTTCCTATTGCTCAGCATACTCACAGGCATTTGTTATTATCAGTGTTTTGGATTTTAGTTATTCCAATAGATGTGTAGTAGTATCTCATGATTATTTTAATTTGCAGTTTCTTAATGACATGAGATGTGGAACATCTTTTCATGTGCTTATATGCCATCTTTGCTGAGGGTTTAAGAGTTCTTGTATATTTTGGATACAAGTCCTTTATCTAATATATATTTTGCAAATGCTTTCATCAGGTCTGTGACTTAGCTCTTCATTCTCTTAACTGTGAACAAACGTTTTAACTTTAAGAAAATCCAACATATCAAAAGTTTTCTTCCACAGATAGTGCTCTTTGTGTTGTATCTAAAAACTCATCACCAAACCCATGGTCACTTAGATTTTGTCCTGTTATCTTCTGGAAGTTTTATAGTTTTGCATTTTGTATTTTGGTTTAAAATCCATTAGAGTTAATTTTTTTAAAAGATGTAGGTTTCTAGGTATATTTTTTCCACTTGGATGTCCAACTGTTCCAGCACCATTTGTTGAAAAGACTATTATTTATGGAATTGCCTTTGCTCCTTTGTCTGTTTGTATGTCTGTTCCTGGGCTTTCTGTTCTATTCCACTGATCTCTTTGTCTAGTCTTTCATAAATATCACACCTCCTTGATTACTGTAACTTTATGGTAATTCTTGAAGTGGTAGCGTCTGTCCTCTGACTTTGTTTTTCTGCAGTGTTCTGTTAGCTATCCTGCGTCTCTTTTCTTTCCATATAAACTTTAGAATGAGTTTGTTGATATCCCCAGAATAACTTGGGATTTTTATTGGGATTGCCTTAAATCTGTAGATCAGGTAGGGAAGAATTGTTTTCTTAACATTTCTATCCATAACACTTCTAGACTATTTATCCATTTATTTAAATCTTTGATTTCTTTCATTTCTTTCATCAAGTTTCCTAGTTTTTCTCACATAGACCTTACACATAATTCATTAGATGTGTACATAAGTATTTCATATATTTTGATACTAATGTCAATGGATTTATGTTTTTATTTCAAATTCCAATTGTTTGCTGCTGATATATGGGGGGAGCCATTGACTTTGGTATAGGAGGGATACCATTTACCCCTCCTTTGAATGGGTCCACCAACTTTGCCAATAAAGCTGCTGATGTTTGCCATCAACGTTGAACAGTCAGCTCTCATCCACCACTCATAAAGCTGTGGATTTTGCGGCCTGAGCTGGAGTGGTGGTTTTGGAAGGATCCCCATGCAAAAAGGCCACAGAATTGCCATTAGGTTTCCCCATTGTAGTAGCAGTTTTTCAGGAGTAAACACATTGCATTTTGTTGTGTCTTTGGTCACTTTAAAGTACCTGAAATACTTCATTTTTTTTCTTTTTATATTTCATTCAGTTTCATACTTGCTTTGAGGATTGCTTGATCTCCTCACACAGATATTATTGAAAGTCCACAACCTGAATTTAATTATGAAGAAACATCAGACAAGTCCAAATATCATTCCTCCTGCCTTAAATACACTTGATATCCAAGAATGATGTTAGTTGACTTCTTCCAAAATAAAGAACCAGTCTAATACCTCCATATGAAGCAGAAATGTTAAAAGAAAATATGTTTCTTATGACACTTACATTCAGTGATATTTCTTGCACGAACAGAGGAGAACTGATGGCATTACAAACTTGGAACCAGATAAGATGTTGCGAAATTTGACACAAACTAATCTAGTCCACAGAATTAACAGATATATGGTGGCAGTATTTTCCATGATTTAATAAATAAGCTTTAAATGCCCTAGGAGAGAAATGAAGTAGTATCTAGATCTTCATAATCTGGTTCTGATAAAGTTTTAATGATTATGGGAAATGTAGCTTTATCCAAACTTACCCATCATGCTTTCTTTCTATCTAGTATTGTGGAGGTTATAAGATCTAGTTGGTCTCTGTTTGATGATTATAACTCATTAGATTTAGCTGTGTCTTAGGCAACTGACTTAAGAAAAGGCCTTGCATAATGAAATGTTGAAGCCATAAAAATAAAAAGCTTAATTCTTTCTGCCAATCAAGCACTGGAACTAGGAAAGCTTGATAATTTCCTATAGAATTTTCTTGAAAGTGGAGGACAAGGAGTTCTGATTAAATCCACATTTGATACAGCTGTCTAGAAGTAGCATGCAAATCCCACAAAGCTTCCAAGGTAACAGAAGCTGTCCTCACGCATTTCAATTAATCACTAAATTAAATCTACATATGAGAATCAAAGGACTAAATAATAGCAGCAAAGAACCATTCAAATTCAAAGATTATGTGCTATTTATACTTAATGACAATTTATTTCTGTAAGAAGTTTTTATTAAGTCTACTAGTCACAAAGAATAAATAAAAATGAGCTTGAACTTTGCAAGTATATTTGATTTTATACGTGCATTCCCTAATAATGTCTGGGCCCACCATTTTGGACTCTGATATCAGCAACAACTAGATATATATATTTATATATGATAGATATATGTTTATTTGTGTGCACATTTGTTAGTGCTAATCTTTGGTAATAGCCTTACATGCATTAGTGATTACTGAGTCTTACAAATGTGTATGTTGTTGATATTTTGATTCCTCTTTACTTCCCTCCTTATGCTACTTGGATTGCATAGCTCATTACTATAAACCCTCATTGGCAAATTCCACTATTCACTGTCTTTTCCTCCCTCAGTCATACTCGACTGTCCACAATCCAATCCTAAATGGGCCCAAACATCCATCTTCTGCTCTACTGAATGTGTACATCTGGGCAGTGCTGGAAATAATCACACATCTGGCAGGTTGGTGTCAGATT
The DNA here is from genome assembly GCF_002201575.2 of Neomonachus schauinslandi. Classification (NCBI taxonomy): domain Eukaryota; kingdom Metazoa; phylum Chordata; class Mammalia; order Carnivora; family Phocidae; genus Neomonachus; species Neomonachus schauinslandi. Next base: position 51,271,659 of record NC_058414.1, read on the forward strand.
CATGGTCACAACTTCAAATGTGTACATAACCATGATATTTTCAAGTAAGCTCACTCCCTTACTGTACTACAATGCTAACATTACACCTTTCCTTCCATCCTCCTACCTTTCTCATATATAGCTGGTATCTTTTACCCATATTAATGATCTTTCCTCAAAAATTATGTTCCACTCAGAGTATCCTCATCTCATTTGATGGCAACTCCTTCTTGTCATTTTATCAAGCTAATAGTTCTGGAGTCAACCCTGACTCCCCGCCTTCTTTCACATTCCATGTCTGGTCCATTAGCAGGTTCTCTTATATATTCAAAAGAGTTTCAGAATCTAACCACTTCTCACCTTCTCCACTGTTGCCCATATGATCTGACCTACAATCTTGATTATTGCAATATCTTCCCAATAGATCATGAACCTTGGCTTAATTGTCTTGGCTCTAATTGCCATCACTTAAAATAATGCCTGCCACATAGTAGATACTCACTAAGTATTTGATAAATTGAGATAGTTTAATTGAATGATGCATCAGTATTCAAACATAGTTTAAAATTTCCATTAAGAATAACTGACTCTTTTCAACAAATGGTAAAGATGGCAGTACCTCCCAAAGTAATCAATAGATTCAGTGCAATCTGTATCAAAATCCCAATGACATTTTTGGAAGAAATTTAAAAATCCATCCTAAAATGCTTATGGAATCCCCCAAATCAGAGCAATCTTGAAAAAGAATAAAGTTGGAAAACTAAACTCATTAATCTCTCTTATTTCCACATACTTTCCAGTTAATGCTTCATTTTCTACTACCGTCAGCTTCAGCCTTCCTCACACCCACCAAACACAAAAGTGTTGCATCCTTCTGTTATGTCTACCTTCTCACTTGGCACTTGCCTATCATCTTCCTCTACATTCTGCTTTCATGTCCCCCACCACTCCATGTTCAAATTCAAACAGACGCAATCTATCCTTATCTTATATGATCTTTCGGCAGGATTTGACACTCTTTTATTTTCTCTATCAACAGGTCTCCAAATTTTTCTCATACCACTCTGTGTTCTGATTACTTTTCTACTTTTCAAGTTATTTCTCCAGACAGATTTAAAGTGTCAGAGATCTTCAAGCCTCAGTATGAGGTTCTTTGTCTTTTCTCTCCACAGGAGAGAATGAGGAACAGGAGATAAATAACACCTAAATAAGAAGGAAAGCTAACTTTATCACAGAAGATAGTTTGGAAGGGTACCTATCCAAACAATATACCAGACCCCAGGATATTCGTATTCTTGTAATTCAACACTAACCTGGTACAATATATTTGGTCATCAGTATATATTATACTCAAATGCATTATCAAATTATAAGCTGAGTGATCAGAACAATAGCTAAAAGCATGTCTTTCTACTGGGTTTATGTGGCAGGCTTCAAATATTTTGAGTATAAAAAATTTGTTTAATTAAATGATTTTTTAAAACCCCACTGAACTAAATCTACAAGGTAGAAAGAACATAGGCTTGCAGACAGCTAAATCTAATCCATTATAACATTATAATAGCAATTCAAGGCACTATTAATTTTCTCAACATCTTTGTTGGTCTTCATTTCTCTATTGAAATATGGGAATAACAAAGTTTAGCCCATAGAACTATTGTGAAAAGCAAACTATATGACATGTAAGCACTTTCTCCAAGTAGCAATTTTTAAAGGAAATTTTCCTAATTGAAGTGCATTGATGTTAAAGTCTGTCATATACCTCAATTTCTGGAGTATTCAGTTATCTTACCATTTCTCCTCATTGTGTGAAACATAAATATGGTGATGTATATGAAATTTCCTCTCCCATTTTAGAAATTTGTAAATGTTAGCAATTAAGGTGACTGATGTTCCATTATTCCTATCTTCCCAGTTCTCTGGAAGATGTTTTGGAATCTTAGTAAAAACCTCAGTGATCTGGTAATTACTTTGATTATTATTTTTTTTAAAGACTTTATTTATTTATTTATTAGAGAGTGAGCGAGAGAGAAACAGCATGAGAGGGGGGAGGGTCAGAGGGAGAAGCAGGCTCCCCGCCGAGTGGGGAGCCCGATGGGGGACTCGATCCTAGGACTCCGGGATCATGACCTGAGCCGAAGGCAGCCGCTCAACCAACTGAGCCACCCAGGCGCCCCTACTTTGATTATTTTTAAAGATGTATGAAATCCTCTGATGTCCTTAATTGACACTTTCTAATTTGCAAGTGCAAAGCTTGAGATAAACTGAAGAGGAAAGAAGTTAGAAAGGGAATAAATATTGATTCAACTTTTCAGTTAAAAAATAAATGCTCTTTAGTTTGCAAAACAACAGTACTGAAACCACCATTACTAACACCACTACTGGGTAGTTGAGCAGCATTTTTAAAGATTTTATTTATTTATTTGACAAAGAGAAAGCGAGAGCAGAAACACAAGCAGGGGGAATGGGAGAGGGAGAAGCAGGCTCCCTGCTGAGCAGGGAGCCCGATGTGGGACTCGATCCCAGGACCCTGGGATCATGACCTGAGCCGAAGACAGACGCTTAACGACCGAGCCACCCAGGCGCCCAGTTGAGCAGCATTTTTAGAAGTGTATAGTGATTTAGACTGATGCTTTTCAAAGTTCAATGTACATATATAGTATCTGGGAGCTTGTTACAATGTGGATTCCAATTAAGTAAATCTGTACTGGGAGCTGAGAATCTGCATTTCTAAGCTCCTGAGTGATGCCCATAGTGTGGGTCTTCAAACTATACTCATTTGCAAGGATTTGGAAGCCTTTGCTTATGTAAAGAAATCCAAGCAAAAAAGGAAATCATCCAACTGAACTTCATTTATCATTTAAAAAAGACTTGGACCATGCAAAAAAATCATCTCCAAGAAGTCTTTATATTTTTAGAAGGCAAAGCGAAGACTGAATAAATACATATGGAATAAACTCATCCAGTATATTGGAAATAGTGTAGGATTTGATGCCAGAGATCTGGCTTTGAATTCATCTGGGCCACTCACTAATTTTGTGATCATGGACAAAACTACCTAAATAACTTTGATCCTCAGTTTACTTATTCATAAAATAAGTTCCATAATATAAGATTGTTATAAACTTTACATGAGAAAACATATCAGCATGGTGAAAAATAAAAGTATTTGTTTCTCTTTTTCAACATACAGAGCTTTATTTTTAAATGTCTGAACTTTATACTGTATATTACACTTCATACTAGCACTATTTACAGTATGACTGTGGCAAATATTTTCTATTTTAAATAATTATGTAAATGTCAATCATGACATTGCAAATATAAATAATATCTATCATTTTTAATGGTGAGTCTTTGATAGGAATCAAAAGAAGTAATTATATAATTATTCCCATGCTAATGGACAAGTATCTTTTTATAACACAATGACTGAAACACACCATCAAAAAATTACAAATTGTCTGTTTGTACGCATGTACATGAAATATGAAGACCTGCATTCAGGGTTCAGCTCTGCTATTAATTTATGTTTCCTGAAAGCCACTTAATTTCTGTGGATCTTGGTTTCCTACTCTGGAAAATCATATTGGATTACAACTAAAATCTCTTCCCTCTCTAAGATTCTAATCCCCACCCTATTAAGGTTCTTGCAGCTTCACTGGCTGAAAGTTTAACCACATGTATGTATGTACCATGGCATAATAGTGAGACTATTCTTTGAACAGTCAAGTATGAAATCAGCTATGTAAATTCAACACTCACCACATGAATATATTTACATTCAGTTAATATTTGATGTTGATAAAATCACTAGATATGAATGATAAATCATTTAGATATGATGATAAAATAATTTAGATATGAATCTAAAACGACAAATATTATTGAGCATTTGCTAGCTACTCTTCCAGGCTTTTTTTTTTTTTACACAAAACTTAAGTTGTTAAATCCTCATTATAACCCTGTGAAGTAAGTGCTATTATTATCTTCGTTTTACAGTTGAGGAAACTAAGGCATGAGGAGATTACCTTGCTTATGGTCATTCAAGGTTTCGATCCCCATGACTTGGCTTTGGAGGTCACATTCTTTTTTTTTTTTTTAACGATTTTATTTATTTATTTGACAGAGAGAGAGGGAACACAGCAGGGGGAGTGGGAGAGGGAGAAGCAGGCTTCCCGCGGAGCAGGGAGCCCAATGCGGGGCTCGATCCCAGGACCTGGAATCATGACCTGAGCCGAAGGCAGACGCTTAACGACTGAGCCACCCAGGCACCCCTGGAGGTCACATTCTTAACCACTATGATAAGCAACCTGTGTCACCAAAACCACAAATGTTTCTTAATTCATAATTTATTTAGTTTGTCAGGTAGGAGCATTGAATTGACTTTTTATTAGTTGATTTATGTATACGAGACTCCCATAAAATTATTCTGTCAACCACGTTAAAGATGCCCTCACAAACATTTTAACCAAACATATTATTTTGTTGCAGTATCCTGTGTAGTCACATGCTTGACAGATTTTTGATACCTGCTTTACCCTGTCACCCCTTGCCCTCACTGTACCATTCTTCCCTTAGATAGGAGAAAAACAGGCTTAAGGGACCCAAGAAATTAAAATCATCAGAAAGTAACTCATTCTTTTGTTAGCACATTTGAAACTGTTAAAGGAGAGGGATTTTTCTTCTGGGTAGTATTGCAACACATTATGCGGTTTCTAGGGAAAAGAGTTCACTGCATTTTTTTGGTAACAAGTCAAGTCCATATAAATTCAAGTCCAGGTTAAGTAGTTATGCTTTTTGAAGATTTTATATCTGGTGTGGTCTGCTCAGTGTCACCAGGTTTCCACAGCAATATAGCTGTAACATTCCTTCTGAGAGAACTTGCATCGGGCCCACTGGAGCAGATTTATGTCATCGACCCCCACAAGGTATTAATCATTCTTCGAGGTCATTTTCAGCTATCAAAGTAAGTGCATTTGAAAACAAAAAAAAATTGCTAAAACTGCTTTCAAGCCAGGTCTCATGGTTAGTTTTCGTGGTGGAAAAACAAAAGTTGAAAATTCACAAAACAAATTTCTTGGCAGAGAAAGTATGAAGATTGAGATTCGGATGAGGGTGTTGCCATTCATTAGCACACTTACAAAATGTCTGTATTATGAAAACCAGGGCACACTTAGAGGAAAATAAACAGATTTATCAGCCTGGTTACAATTTTATGAGGTACAAAAAGTTTCCACTGTCTGTGTGAAATCCTGACAAGATAATTCAGACATGGCTGGACTGATGTGACTTTTCTGTCTCGTGCTAGAAAATGTATTAACAGCCAGATACACTTCTCATTTGAGACTAGGCCAGGTTCTAAAGAACTGTTTATATTTTCAAGATTTTATCTTTGTAGAAGTCAGACAACCAGCTTTGGTACATGAATGGGAGCTGGTTATTACCTAACAAATATCTGTAGTCAAATTGAGGGGAATGAGAGTGCTGACATTTAGTCAGGACTATTTCATTGTCAAGTGCCTCAGAACTTGGCTGACAGAGGAATTTCACCTCCATGGAAAAGCCCAGAGGCCTAAACTCTACCTGAATCTGGGCTTGCAGTGTAGGGAAAGGAAGCAGATATTTAAAGGTGGTCTAAGATGTATAAAGATTATAATGAGTTCATGGAGAACAGAATCATAAAGAGTCTTTTAGTTGAAATTTCTCTCTGTATGTGCATATGAGTATTTTGTACTTATTTGCATGTAATTTCATTAAGAAATACCGAATTTTAAAAGGAACCACCAAATGAAAGCCATCTTTTCCAAACTATTCTCTTCCACCACTTTCCTCCCCAGCCCTAAGTGAGATCTTATAGCTTGAGGATTTTTTATTCACAGTTGATTCCAAAGCCCATATCTAAGAGGGAGAGTGCTGGCTGGCATCCTTGGTGAAGCTGTTCACTTTGGAGCAATACTTTCTGGTTTCTCCAGGCATTTAAGATGGTTGGGGGTGCAATTCAGCTATTTCCAAGCTGTTGTATTCTTGATGTTTCTCGTTTTCCAACTGCAGTAGTTTGAACAATAGGATTATTTTTCTACTATAAAAATATTTAAGGGTAGTTTATTCCACACTTCCTTAAAATACTTACCAGTATATTAAAGTCTTATCCAAATTCATATGTATATTAAGGAGATTTTGCCCAACTTTTGGAGGCTTACCCAATTTAAGCACAGTGTGAAATATCTATCTCAAATTCAGGCAGTAAAAGAAGGAGTTTAATGTTTTTAGGAACTGTAATTCCTTTTTAGTAGCAACAAATATTGACTAGATTTTGTAGAGTGAAGAGTGATTTAATGAATAATTTCCCAAGGCTACTTGGACATTTTCATGTCTTCTTCCTGGCCATGACCAACCCCTTACCCCCCAGAACTTCTGTCCAAGAGTCCAGTATCTCATCTCATACTCTTTAGAAATAAGTATGCTTTATTTGTCCATTTTTCTGCATGTATATAAAAATCCAACATAAGACTTTAAATCTACAAATATGTAAGTATATATTTGTTAGACTCAGTCCATATTAGGTAGTGTACCAGGCAAACCTTAGGTCAGATGGGAAATAATGAATCTGTTAAGTATAGACTCGGTTACTCCAGTATGACAGCGGTGAGATTGCATGGGGTAGAGGGAAAATTCCAGACAGGAATATAACTCAACTTCAAGCCACTGTTTACCATGGATTCACCTAGCAAATGTGACTCTTTCATCCTACCTTAAATAGTCTCTACAACTGCCTTTATATCAATGTAGAAGAGAAATACTTGGGATGAAACAACACAGCATAGTTTGAAGATGTCTGCCTCTTTAGACTTTGCCTATTTGTTGTCCAAAATGCTAACTTGGCTTCTCACTGGCTGCTGTAGTGTGAGTGTTCATGTCCCTCCAGAATTCATATGTTAAATCCTGATACCTAATGTGAGAGTTTTAAGAGGTAGGGCCTTTGGGAAGTGGTTAGGGCATAAGGATAGAAGATAGAGAACTCATGAATGGGATTAGTGCCCTTAGAAAAGAGGCTCCAGAGAGCTCTCTTGTGCCCTTTTCATCATGTGAGGTTACAGTGACAAGGCAGCTAGCTGTGAACCAGGAAGCTGGCCCTCACCAGAGAGCAAATCTGCTAGGGCCCTGATCTTGGACTTTCTAGCCTCTAGAAGTTTGAGAAACCAATTTCTCTTGTTTCTAAGCTACCCAGTCTATGGTATTTTGTTATCAATCCAAATGGACTAACAGTCTGGCTTGTGGCCCGCTTTTATAATCTGAAGTGTTGGGTAGTAGCTTTCTTTGATGTTTGAAGAAGGTGATATAGTACTTACTTCATAATTGTGTGTGTGTGTGTGAGAGAGAGTCTTCCAAATCTAATCATGTAATAGCTACCATTTGATTTTCACAGTCTTTTTATATTATAGATATGAGAAGCAGAGTAATAAAATCCATAGAAAATTAGACAATATCATTTTATAGCAAATAATGCACTTTTTCAAATCTGAAATAACATAAAAAGGCATCATTGATTTGCTAACACCTTCTTTAAAAGTCTACTTTTAAAAAGTTCACTACAAAGGTATGCATCAATTATAAAAAATGCATACTAATTATGGAAATGTTAAAATGTAAAAATAAATAATTGCTTATAATTATGGAAATACAATAGTTTTTCTCTTTTTCTTTATGTATCAAATTATTTTACCAGACATGTTATTAAATTATATTCATTAATAAATACTTGAATGCCACCCATTTTATGCTATAACAATACTTTATTATACTGGGTGGTCAGTCATACAAAAGTTTAGAGAACAGAATTCTAAAATGGAAAATAATTGTGCTCTCCCTCTATCTAAACTTGTTCTTGGAACAACTTTGCTTTGAGAACTGTAATAATGCTAAGGTTCACGAACCTTCTCTCTGTCTCCTCAGAAACTTATCCAGATCAGCATTTCCCCATCTTTCATGGAATAAAAGGTGGGGATGTGGTCAGTTTTTCTGGGACATGTTGCCAAAACTTTAAGGTTATATCAACAATAAAGTGGATATAAGAATGTACCATCCTTTCTATTAAGATGGGAGGAAAAAAGACCCAATTTCATTTAGAGGTTTGCTTTGAACATTTTCTCTGTGTTCTGAAGTGACCTGAAGTTGCTTCTACCACCACACCCAATCCCACAAGGATTTTAATTGGCATGCCTGATAATATTGTTTTAAATTTAGCAGGGAAGGCCTCCCACCACTAACTGTTTCTATAGAGCATTATTGAACTCTTGGGGAATTTTTCCTCCAAAGAAAGCATGGAATTCCTCTCTGAAATATTTATTTCTCTAGGACTCCAAATGGAAGTGTCTGGAATAAAAAAGAGAGTAAGAATGAGAGAGTGAGAGAGTAGGAGAGAGACAGGGAGTGGGGGAAGGAAGGAGGGAGAAAGAGATTCTTGGCAAATAACTCTTTTTGGATTTTTGCACATTTGCATTCAGCTGAGAATATATTTGACTTTTGCCAAGTGAGATTTGGAAGATGCTAACAAAAAACTTTAGAAGTGTGAATGAAAATCTGCTGATCATTTTCCCTATCTTTGGAAATATACTTATTTTCAAATTACCCAATAGGATGAAAGTAAATGACTATTTATTTGTTGTTTGTTGTCTAATAAGCAGACATCATTGAACCTAAAATCATCTTTTTCTTGAGCTTTTAGGTTGCATCTAAACTCTAGACTGCAATAATAGACAACTCACCATTTTGTGTCCTGCCAAGATTTTTTTTTTTTCTGATAGTAATTTTCCAGTTGTACACCCAAATTAAATTCTAAGATGTCCAAAATATTTAGGTCAAGAGGAGATGTCCTCTGTTCTGCCATTTAGATGGGTGACATACTGGCTGTAAGTCTACCCCTATCAAAAACAACTAATCTACATTTCTTTTTTTTCTTTCTTTTTTTTAAATCTACATTTCTTTTAATTTGCTTGTTCTAGTGTGAAACTTCACTGTTGGATACTTTTAGGGAATATATAACCATGTTTAATTTCCTTATTATATCCTTCAGATGATCTCAGATGACACACATCATTTCTTATGCATCCTACTGAGATAATCACCAAAGAGTGGATTTTGGCTGATAGACACTGGTGCCCGGAAGACCAATCCAAATGAAGAGCCAGAGTCAAGATCCTGATTCCTTTCCTGCCATCACTTCCAAAGTAGCCTTTCTCATGCATCCAGGTAATGCTTGGGCTCTCCATCCAAGATTAAAAACATCTGCTAGAGGACTTGTCAAACAGTCTTGGAACACTTAGTCCAATTCACAGGAACTCCATCTGGGACTGGTGATACTTACTTCTTTCATATCTTTAATTGGTTCTAGCACCTCCATAGATCAAAGTTCTCTCCATAATCCTTTCTTTCCATCATGGCATATTTACCCATTTTATATCAAAATATATAATCTTTACCATCTGGTTTCATAGAAGAATATAAATCTTTATCAAAGTAGATTAACATTAAGTAACTTTTTTTCTGGCTCTGTGTGCCTGTATTTCTTTCTTATGTGCAAATTTAGGAAAATCATCCTCTCTTCCATGTTAGATTTTAAATGTAGAAACAAGATTCCTGGGTTTTTCTAACAGTGGAGTATTTTTACATGTTGCCTTGTGCTTGAAATTAGAAGTTCAAAGGAAGTTAGTGTTTTGTTATCCTTCATCTTCTGTACTAGAATGATCTATATTGCTCTTACAACAAATATCACTTGATCTTGATTATAATTTTGCACATTTGCAAATCTATGTCATGTCATGAATCTATAAACATCAAAAAGATGTGATTAGTTTTTAACAATTTTTAGTACTTGGTCCAGTGACTAGTTCATTGTAAGTACTCAGTAAGTTATTATATTAATAATACAATAGATTGTTATATTATTATGTAATTATTATACTTGTGTTAAATTACAGATTTTCATATTAAAATGAGAATTGTAAATCACCTAAATGTTGTAAAGCCTTAAATAATAGAAGGCTAAAATTATTACGTATACACAGAAATATTATGTAATGATCTGATTCATACAAATGAATGTATTGCTCTAGTTGTTATAGTTCATAAGCCCCTATAAAACATTATTTCTATTTCATACTCTATTCCTATGATACTTCATATTTTCCTACTATTACACATCTAATGTACTATTTTGTCTTGTATGCAATGTAGTAGTTTATTGCTTCTACTCACCCCACACTTTCTATCATGCCCACAGTCTGGGTTTTTAATATAAACAGCACATTATTTACAAGAAAGTAGATGGTTAAATCTTAAAATATTTGTGTTGTTAATTTCTTTTCTATAGCTAAATATTATTTTTTTATTTCATGTTTCTGATTGGATTTCATGAGTCACTCTTGAAAACATAGACAGAATTCTCATTAATTACTATCAATAAGATAAATTCACATTCTCTCTAATTCCCAACACTGAAAAGTAGGCATAGACTGAAGAGACACTTTTAAGTGAGGAGACCTTACTATAAAAAGTGTTTTAGAATTTGGTAGACTTAGCCTTTTTATCCATTTTGGATAGTTACCAATTCTCTAATCCTAGTGTTAAAGGTAACACCTCAATCATGTTCCTCTTATCCAGGACTAAATAAATGTTTCTTTCTAAGGCAAAGACCCCTCCCAGGGGGCACACCATAAATTCTAAATATACCTCATATTCTTCTCTTATGACATATGCCACTGAAAACTATAAAAAATGAGCCAATTTTAAGGCAAAGCTTTGAAAAGATAACATTACTTATAATAGCATCTATCCTATTGAACTTCAAAGAGTGAAGTATTTTAGAAGCAAATGTCAAGACTGTGTTGGGGAAATCTGTAGAGAGAAAAGAAAAGAAATATCTAAGGTCATGTGAATACAACAATTTTTATTGAAATTATAGCTCAAGAAACTTTGGGATTTTAATGTAACATCATATTTACATTGATAAAATGAAACATTTATGTTTCAACCATTAAATTTACAAATACATAGTTATCTAAAAAATAGAAATAATTTTTAAATATTTACAATGGTACTCTTTTATCCCCTGAATTAACTGTGGCTATATAAAGTGCCTCAGAGAGGAGAAAGATCCTTGAAGTGGGATTCCAAAGACATGTTTTAATTCAGTATCTGATACTAACTAGATAATATGATCATAGGCAATATATTTTTTTCCTCTGGGCCTCTTATGTAAAATTAAAGGAGTGGACTATATAATTTTTAGAGATCCTTTAAACATTGAAACTATATGATCATAGAGAAAGCATTTAGATTATAATCACTCTACTGAAGCCAAATAGCACATAAAACCCTGCAGTGTCATCTCAACCCTCACCTGTAAAAGCTGAGTGAGGAGGCTAAAATTCACCTTCATGAGGTTGTAATGAGACACCTCAACACCCCCCAAATGGTAATGTCAGGGAAAGCCAAGTAGAGAGCTGGGACTTTCATCCCTGCAGGCCACTAATAAGCCCTCATTCTAACCCTCAGATGTCAGTAGAGACCAACTAGGAAGCCTGGACTTACATTCCCACCAGGGGTAATAAGACATCCATCCCTTCCCCTGTTTCCTGGGTGGTGTCAGAGGACCCCTGGTGGAAAGTTGGGACTTTCACAATAGCTAAGGCCACCCAGCAGTAGTGAGGAGTTTTCTTTCTTGTGTTAATGGAGGATAGGTGAGAAACTGGACTTTAACCACCACCTAACAGTAATGATGAACTGCCCCCCTTCCCTGTCAGAACAGTGTCAGAGAAAGCTAGCTAGAACAGAAGATTTAAATAAGATCCAGAGTCTCAGAAGATAATGCCAAAATGTCCTGGTTATAATAGAAAATAATTCATCATACCAAGAACCAGGAGGATGCAAAGAAATAATCAAAAGATACCAACATCAAGACAACCAAAATGTTAGAATTATTTGACAAGTATCTTAAAGGAGCCATCATAAAAATACTTCAGTGAGCAACTAAAAACATACTTGAAGCAAATGAAAAATTAGAAAGTCTTAGCAAATAACTGATGCTGTAAAGAAGAACCAAATGTAAATTTTATGACAGAAAAATACAATAACCAAAATTAAAAGGCTCAACAGCAGAGAGTAAGGGACAAAGGAAAGGATAGCTACAATTGAAATTACTCAATTTGAACAACAGAGATTAAATAAACTAAACATAAATGAACAGAGCCTCAGAGGCCTTAGAAATTATAACAAAAGATCTAATATTAATGTCATAGGAGTTCTAGAAGGAGGGGAGAAAGAGGGCAAGGCTGGAAAAATACTCAAAGAAATAATGGCTGAAAACTTCTCAAATTTGGTAAGAGATATAAACCTGCAGATTTGGGATACTGAATGAGCCCCACAGAAATTAATGTCATAGCACATCAAAATTAAAACTACTGAAAATTAAGGACAAACAAATCTTGAAGCAGTCAGAGAAATATAACACCTCACATATAGGAGAAAAACAATTAGAATGACAGACTTCTTTTAAGAATGCATGGAAACAAGAAGAATGTGGCACAATATTTATTTCTCAGGTGTTATAGGAAAAAATTGTCAACTCAATCTTACAGCTAGTGAATATCTCTTACTAAGAGAGATTTACTCTTAGTGAGACAAACTAAGGGAACTTGTCCCAGGAGACATACCCTAAAAGAATGGCTAAAGGAATTTCTCTAAACAGGAAGGAAAACAATATGAGAAGGAACTTAAAAATATCAGGAACAAAGAACATAATAAGCAAAAACATGAGTAAATATAATTGGCTTTTATTCTCCTTTTGATTTTTTAAAATTATATTTGATGGTTGAAGCAAAAATTATAAAACTGTCAAATGTGGTTCTAAATATATGTACAGGAAATATTTAAGATAATTATGTTATAAATGGGTGAGAGTAATAAGAAGTAAGGGAAGCTAAGGTTTCTGTACCTCACTTGAACTGGTAAAATGAGGACAACCATAAACTGTGGTGTGTGTGTAATGTAATACTTAGAGCAACCACTAAGAAATCTATACAAAGAGGTATACTCAAAATACTATAGATATATCAAAATAGAATTCTAAAAAATGTTCAAGTAACCCACAGGATGGCATGAAAAATAAAACAGAGAAATGAAAAACAGAAGGAGCAAACAAAAACAAAATGGCAGACTAAAGCCCTACATACATCAATAACAACACTAAATGTAAAAAATCTAAATATGCCAATTAAAAAATGGAGATTTGGCAGATTGGATTAAAAAACATGACCCAACTATATGCTGTTGACAACAAAGTTACTTCAAATAGAATCGAAAAGGTAGGTAGAAAGTAAAGGGATGGAAAAAGATCTATCATGTAAATATTAATCAAAGGAAAGCAGGAGTGGCTATACTAATATAAGACTTCAGGACAAAGAAAATGACCAGAGACAGAGAGGGATATGGTATAATTATAAAAGGACCAATTCACAAAGACATAGCAGTCTTAAATATGTATGCACTAGATAATAGAGAAAATACAGTAGGAAAAAAAACCTTACAGAACTGAAAGGAGAAAGAGACAAATCCACAATTAGAGTGGATCTGGGGCTTGACAATGAATTCTTAGACTTGACACAAAAAAGTACAATCCATAAAAAGAAACACTGATAAATTGGACGTAAAAAAAAATTAAAACTTTCTTCTGCAAAGATCCTGTTTAAAACATGAAAAGATAAGCTACAGGCTATAAGTCCAAGATCAGGATGCCAGAATGCTTGGTTTCTGATGAAGACTGTCTTCCTGGCTTGCAGATGGCTGCCTTCTCACTGTGTCCTCACATGTCAGAGTTGGGGGGTGGAAAGGATTTCTTATTTTTCTTAGAAGGACACTAATCCCATTATGAGGGCCCCATCCTTATGACCTCCTCTAACCCCAGTTACCTCCCAAAGACCCCATCTTCAAATACCATCACATCAGGGGGGGTGGGGTGGGGAGGGGTTAGAGCTTCAACGTGTGAATTTGGGAGGCAGGACACAAATATTTAGTCGATACAAAGGAGGAATACTAAATATCCCCAAATTAGAAAGTACATACTTGAATACTTAGGTGTCCATACAATTTCATATCAACCCCCCAGATCTATAAGGAGACCTGACTATTTTAGAGATCAATTGGAATTGGGAAAGAGTTTAAAAGAATTGCAGTGGGGCACCTGGGTGGCTCAGTCGTTAAGCGTCTGCCTTCAGCTCAGGTCATGATCCCAGGGTCCTGGGATCGAGCCCCACATCGGGCTCCATGCTCCGCGGGAGGCCTGCTTCTCCCTCTCTCACTCCCACTGCTTGTGTTCCCTCTCTCACTGTGTCTGTCTCTGTCAAATAAATAAATAAAATCTTAAAAAAAAAAAAAAAAGAATTGCAGTAAGCCCTTTGGTGTTTTCCATGAGGATAATCAACAGCATTGTTTGATTATGTTTATATGGATAAGTATATTTGTTTATGGATAATGTTAGGTCTCCTTGAATGATTGTCTTCTATGTAAATAGACCTGAAATTCATACTATTCAAAACTATCTGTTGGTTTAGATTATTTTACATTACACTGTTTGTATGATACTGAAACATGATGGTCTCTTTGCAGGTCTGCATTCCCAGCCCCACATTAGTTGAGTCTCCAGTGAAGCTGTCTAGGGAGCTGGGCTCTAGATAAATAAAGAAAAATACTAGAAAAAATGTTGAGAAAGAATACCCACACTTTGATGTTTATGGAAATATGATTGCTGCTTTTTAGGATTAATGCTCTTCTACTTTTTTTTCAATTTTAAATAAAGGAACTTAAAATAACTTTAGCATGGTGTCCACTGCACATTGGATACAGATGGGAATTTCCAAGTAACTTGTGCTATTATTACAAAAACTACAGACAATCCATGTCTAAAAATTTTAAAGGGAATCTTTAAATTACTCAAAGAATTTAGAGTTTGAAATAATTCCATAGTGGACAAAGTTTACAATGAGCAGTCAGAAATGATCCTGGTGAATGTAATTATAGACATTCAGAAAGGGAGTGAAGAGAAGAAAAAAAAAATAATGAGGAAATGAAAAATACTTTTTAAAAAAATGGAAATGAAGAACTTGTGTTAAACATTTTGGAATTTGGGGAGGTGGAAAAATGCCTAGTGATCAGCATAAATATTGACCAAGAGTTGGTAATTAGTAAGGAATAGTTGATGAATGTGTTCTTAAATTCACTATCTGCTATTTCACAGATATGCAAACACTTTATGTGACATCTTTCCCTCTTAATATCATCACCCTGGGGGGTAGAATTTAATGTACAAATTTTGGAGGGACACTAACATTCCATCCGAATGTCAAAAATGTCAATAGAGGTTTTGTTGGTGGTGGTAGTGTTTTGTTTTCAAGCACAAGTGTAGATACAAAGAAATAAGGAAATATGTATGCATACTTATGGACTTTTTTTCTCACACAAAAGGTAGAGTGTAATAGAAAATTTTTGTCCCTTGATTTTTTTTTTAATCTAATGTAATGATATCCTTGCAATCCCTCAATATCAGTTGATAGAGATATTCACTCTTTATAGCTTGGTAGTCTTTCATTGTATGAAAGTACCATTGTTTATTCAACCACTGTCCTAT
Source organism: Neomonachus schauinslandi (assembly GCF_002201575.2). Taxonomy (NCBI): domain Eukaryota; kingdom Metazoa; phylum Chordata; class Mammalia; order Carnivora; family Phocidae; genus Neomonachus; species Neomonachus schauinslandi. The sequence continues at coordinate 51,287,320 of NC_058414.1, forward strand.
CTATGGGCATTTAGGTCATTTCTAATATTTTGATATTGTAAATAATCCTGTAATGAAAACCCTTGAGCATATATATTTTTTTATTTTGGGGGATGTATCCTCAGGTTAAATTATTAAAATTGGAATTTGTGGACAAAAATTAAATATGAGCATCTTTTTATATGTTTAAGGGCCATTTGTATATCTTTCCCTATGAATTGTCAATTCATAAACTTTGCACATTTTTCTAATTGATTTTGGCCTTTTTATCTCTTGTTTTTTAAAAGTTCTTTACTTTACTGGTAGTGGTTCTAAGATACACACTGGTATGTTGTAATACATGCCCAAGCAACGTTATACTGAAAATTAAAAACTGAAATTTGCAGATGATCTCCTTTAAAAAAGAAAAGCATATAAGGCCATCCCTAGAAATAATACTCTCTATCCATTGCTTTCCAGTCTAGCTTGTTGCATAGAAGAGAAAAAACAAGAGCTCACCAGCCTTCCAAGAACTGTATGTAACTCAGGTAAGCCTATGAGAACGTGTTCTATGTTTGAATGTCATCTTTCTTGTATGATGAGAAGCAAACATACAGTTGAACAGTTCTTTTCAAAATAATCCATACAGAATTTATAAATATGTTCATTCTTATTTGGTTTATATAGAGTACAGTTCTCTATATATTGTTACATATAAACTTGATTATCATTATCAAAGCAGTCCTCTGTGTCCACTGACCAGAACACTGCCTTTATAGAAACTTTCTCTGGTACCTCATTACAACACAAATTGTCTTTATCTCTATATCATTCTTCAGAGCATATCCCTATCATTTTCCCACTTTGTGTAGCACATATACCTTGGGGAATCTTTATTTATTACTAGTCTATTATTCTAACTCATAATTATCTGGATCATAACACATTGGATTCCCTAAGTATATATTTTTATATATTATTATTAGTAACATCGGCCAACTTTCTTCCTTCCTCCCTTCCTCTCCTTCTCTTTTTTTCCCTCTTTCCTTCCTCCCTCATTCCCTCCTTTCCTTCCTTCCTTCCTTCTTTCTCTTTCCCTCCTTTCTTCTTTCCTTCCTTTTCTGTAACATGTTCATATGTCTTCTCGGACCCAAGTTTATACCACCTTAGGCCTTTCTCCATTATAACTTCCTCATTTCAGAGATATTTCAGCATGGATGTGTAAACCATGCACTTCAGATTACAGAACAAACAAAAGTGCCTAAAACTTGGCAATCAGGTGCTGCTGATTCAGTAAGACTCTACTACATATTGGCATACCTTTGTTAAAGTCTGAATTTTTATGGCAATGAGGATGTGTGTTTGTGTGTATTTTTCTTTTCATTTTAGAATTGACTGGTGGAAGATTTACTGGTGAGAACACCAAGATAAAATAAAAATCAACTCAACAGGGCCATGTATAACATGTTTACAAACTGAATGCTCACACTTCTGCAGTTTATCACCCCTGCCTAAGTACTTTTCCACTATTTTGAAACCTTTTATTCATTATTTCTCCATTTTCCTTTTTGCTACTATTCAGATTCATCCCCATTCTGATTATAAATAAAATAAATTGCTTCTTGACATAATTACTCAGTCTGCAACCTGAGATAGAATTTCTTTCAAAAGGAATCAGATTTATCTCAACTAATGAGTCATTAAGTTTCATATCTATTGCCAAGTACATATTATCTTTTATTCAACATGATGTGCTGAATCCAGAAACTTCCCTGAATGCCAAAATATTGTTTCTCTCTCTCCGCACTCTTTCTCCAGGGATCCATACATTTGTTCACTCACCTCAACTCTGATCCACACGCCTGCTATTTCCATCCCAGCCATCTCCATGAGCTGCCAATCACACTGTATTTGGCCAGAAGGCTTGGGGCTTTTGAATATGTACAGCCAAATATCCAGAGACTGGGCTCACTCCACCCAACACTTTTGGATTTTGGTTTCGGCATTATTTTTCACACAGACTTCCAGAAATGAGAAGTGGCTTTACCAAATCCCCATGCCACCTGGCTCTTTCCACTTATTATATTTTGCATTTTCCCAGCTACAATGTAGCAGCCAACCTAAGAGTAGGTAGCAAAAGACTCTTGGGGATGCATTGAGTTTTACAGTGTGCTGTCTGACTGCTGTTTAGGGGGCTTATTTACTGAAAATTTTACAATTTTGTGTTTTCTTCTAAGCCATCTCAGCAAGAGTTTTTGAATTTCAGTTGTGGAAGATGATAGAATGATGACAGGTTGGCATGAGATAGCTTTTGCCAGTTGAATAAAAAGAACCTTAAAGACTTTGGAGAAATTATCTAGGAATAGCCAGACATAATTCCTTTGAGAACTCTTTGTAGTTCAGTTGAGTGGCTATAAACTACTAAAGGTAGCTTGTTTGTTTCTCACAGTGACATTCTGTTTTCTTCTCAAAATTTGGAGTGAAAGAATTGGGAATTAGCAGATTACTATGTTTCATTACCTCACATTTGGTGATGCTTATTGTTAGGATATGCAAATACCAGTCAGTTTGACCAAAAAGATTAAAGAATACCATTTTATCATAGATAATTTGTTGCTTGTGCCTCATGAATATAGAAAAATAATAATAATTTCATTTCTTGATTCCACTCCCCTAAAATGGGGGACCTATTGCTAGTTAAAACTGTTATCCTTCAGATAGAGAATAGATTTGCTGACTTTCTTTCTTTTTTTTTTTTAAAGATTTTATTTATTTATTTGACAGAGAGAGAGATAGCTAGAGCAGGAACACAAGCAGGGGGAGTGGGAGAGGGGGAGGCAGGCTTCCTGCCGAGCAGGGAGCCCAATGTGGGACTCAATCCCAGGACCCCAGGATCATGACCTGAGCCGAAGGCAGACGCTTAATGACTGAGCCACCCAGGCGCCCTTGCTGACTTTCTTTTAACAGGTTTTTAAATCATCACAGGTACCAAATGGAGATATTCCTGTAACACCTTCCTCATATAAGCTGAGAATTCAGAATTACAGGACACTAACTCTCAGTGGTATGTATTTGACGTAATTTTCTCATCTGCATCTGGACCAAAATATACCCTGCATTTTTCTCTTGTGGATGCAGGAAGCTAAGGCTGCAGGCCATATCATGATGACATCCGTGAGGTTTCTGAGTATTGATGGAGTCTTCATAGTGGCCGAGTATTTGGCTCTCAGCTTTTTGTGTCCAGGATTTCAGGATATCAATTCTACGTTGAGATCTTGAGAAAGTTATGAGTCTGATTATATATGCACCAGAAATACATTTATAAGGCAATTTTCAGATATATGTATTTATCTTGGAACACATCTTTCCAATAATCAAAAAGATCATTGCTACTATATAAGATACCCCACTGCTAATATCAAACCATTTAGAAGCCAAGTTAGCAAGCAGAATTTTTTGAGGAGTATGAGATCATATAGAAGGACTAGAGTGGGATTGAAGGCTTCTTCATTAAGCCCTTTGAACACTGTTGCTTTACAGATTACTTCCTTTTGAGGACAAGATGTGTTACTTGAATCTTCCATACACAGTCTCCCTCGCACACTTGCTTATTCTGTTGCTCTCTTTTGCTCCTTCTCTTTTACTCTGTTCCTTTCTAAAATTGTTCTGATAACCACTGGTACATTTTTTTTTTCCTGACAAGCTCTCTTTGTCTCATATTCCATTATAACAACCTTTCATTTTCATTGCAATGGCACCTTTCTTCATTTCAACATACTTTCATATTATTTTACAACTCACAAGAGTATAAATTTTTTTTAAATTGCCCAGCAGAATTATTATTTCCCAGTTTTTAAAACATTAATACTATTGATAAAATTTCCAAATACTTTTTTTTTGCCTTAAATAATTTTGGACAAAGAATCCAATCCATCCATGGTGTATACATTCTATTTAGCTTTCCTAATGGTTGCTGAAATTTCCTTTGGGGGTCTATCTATCTTTTAGAACTTTAAACCTTATACATCTAGACGTATCTCCCCAAATGGCTCTTTTACAAGAGTCATTGAAATTAGAAGTGCCATCTTCAGTGAAACTGCATGGGAGAACAAATTGCCTTTGGCTCCCTGAGCCATAAGCAACAATTTTATCAAATAAGGAATAGATTAGAGAGACAGTGTTGTGTGCAGTTCAGAAATCAGTTTCCTTTGCCAGAGATTTGGATTTGAACTACAGCCCCACTGTTACTTCAGCTGTGGAACTATGGGTCAGTTCCTTCTCTTAGCTTTAGTTTTCTTATCTGTAAAAGGTGGAAGCTAAAGCTCTCTCTCCCAGCTGTTCTCTCTATCCCAAACCACCACTAGGGTTGTTGTAAGGCTTCAGTGAGAAAACATGAAATGCTGAGCTAGTCATCAGTAAGTGTTGGCCAACATGGTAACATCTGCATCAGGGTAAGGATGCTGGGATGAATTGTCTGCTGCCAACTCAGCATCATAACCACACCTTTCCAAGGTCTGGGAAATTGCATTCCCCAAACTCCCCTTCCTTATTTCATTCTGGGTAAGATTTCCCTTTTCCCTTTGAGAGGAAGTTGCATGAGGTTTGGACAGCAGAAGAGAAGTTAAATATATTATTGTCTGGATGTGGTGATAGCCAGACTTGTAGGCAGGCATGAGAATCACAGCAGCTTTTTAGTGAGCACATGAGAACTACCCATATCAGAGCTTCAGATGGCAGAGGTCTTTCCTGACTCTCCAGGCCAACTTCCCTGACTCCAGCTTCGGTGCCCTTGATTTTCCAGGGCAACTCTCTAATCTTCCCTTTCCAGGTCTTCCAACATCCATATAAAACCTAATTTCTAAGTGAAACATTTTATTCTTGGAAGAGTTATACTAGTGGGTCTGTTTTCCTGACCAACCCCAGCCTGGTGAAGCTGGCTGTAGTCAGGTTCGGGGAGATGCTGGAAAGTGGAACTCACCTGAAACAGGACAGTTGCCCCTGTCCTCCACTGAGAAGTCTTATTTATAGATTATTTGAATAATATTACTCTTGCCCATTAGACTATGGCACAAAGTCTCATGCTTGGCCCATAGTAAGAACTCAGTAAACATTTCTTGAAAGCCAGCATGTATGTGTGACTGCTTCTGTTTGACCTTCCATTCATTCCCCTTCTTCTCAAATGTGTTCTTTCTTCCTTTTCCACCACTGGGTAGTTGAACAAGAGTCCCAGTCTTGTGGTGGCATTGTTCCTTGTTTGTTGTTCACATCACATCTATCTAATCAAAATTTTCTGAAGAGTTTTTCAAGTGGAAGCTAACAAAAGGGCCTCATTATAGCCTGGAAGCTACTAGGAGCCCTTGTTTCCACAATATGAAGTTTGTCTGGAAGAAAGAAGTGGGTGTGAAAATAGTAGGCATGTGAAATGGTGAGAGGATCCTGTCAGTATTCGAATCCCCTCGCTGCCTAGCGGAGGATGCATATTCCTCAACATTACAGTTTGGTTGTGAGGGATGATACATCACCTTTCTTGCCTGAGCAAGTGTGAATTGAGTTTCTGTCATTGCACCAAAAGATCTATCTGCTTGTACCACACCAATTTTATCGTGCCCCCACTCCTGCCTTCACCCTTGGCTATGCCCTTAACATCCACTTTTGTAAGGAGAGAAATGATAGAGGCAAAAGTTAGAGTTGAGTTAGAAAAGAAAATATGGGCACTTGAACAAGGAAGGCAGGAAGAGTATTACTGATGGGTCTTCAAAGACTAAGCTGTGAGAGAGCAAAATTAAGATTAATTTTTTTAAGTTTATAAATAAATGCATTTTGTTCTGGCAAAAATAACCAGACTAAAAGCTAGTGTTAGGACAGCCATTCAGTTTCCCATTGTGTTAGTTATCTCATTCTCCAGATCCACACTAACTTAATAACTCCATTGAATCACGTGCTTGCCATGTTATATCACAATTTTTCTACCTACTGCCATTCTACTTTACTAATCTGTAATCTCTAGTAAAGCACAGATCATATTTTATTTGTCTGCACATTTCCAACATCTAGAGTATTGCTCATCCCACAATAGGTGATCAGTAACTTTATGTTGAACAAATGAAATGTACTTACACAAAGTGTATAACAAAGTAGTATCTCTGTCTTGACACACTTTTTTAAAAAGATCAATTGGCACATTCACTCAAAGAAATATTGTACATGTTATAGTTTAATGAGGAATTTGGACAGTTTTTTGACATTTTGATTATATGGGAAAATATATATATACTTATGTGTATGATGTAAATATATATAATTTCCATGCACCACTTTAAAATGTATTCTACAATTCAGACTGAAAAAATTTGGAAATACTATGAGGTAATTCTTTGGTGTCTCTTCCCTATCTTTCTCCCTCCCTTTCTTATTTCCAAGTAGCTGTAGATAGTAAGATGTACAAGTTCTTGGTCCTTGCTTAAGACAGATGCTGGAGTCTAGTGATAGAGAGTAGAGATAGACACACTGGCATCTACCTATCTGTTTTCTAACATGCTTAGAGTTATTAGATATAAATATTATTTTATTATCAAATGACCAGGAAAGGACCCAATAGCAATAGTGAGTTTGTGTCTTAGAGTAAAACCTGACTTAGTTTCAGCTCTCAAAATATGGAAAGATGCTATAAAATTTTAACAACCTAACAAAAGTGGAAAAGAATACCTGGAGTGAATGCTCCAGAATAAGAATAATGATAACAATAATATCTAATGTTTAGACTGCTAGGTGCCGTGAACTTTGATAAATATATTACATATAATATCTGTGTTACTCTACACCTACAATAGTCACATGAGGTAGATATAAATAATTATATATTTTGCAAATACAGAAAATTATGCTAAAAGATGTTAAATAGCTTTCCCCGAATAGCCAGAGGAATGTTGAAAAAGAAAAGCAAAGCTGGCGGCATCACAATTCCAGACTTCCAGCTCTATTACAAAGCTGTCATCATCAAGACAGTATGGTACTGGCACAAAAACAGACACACAGATCAGTGGAACAGAATAGAGAGCCCAGAAATGGACCCTCAACTCTATGGTCAACTCATCTTTGACAAAGCAGGAAAGAATGTCCAATGGAAAAAAGACAGTCTCTTCAACAAATGGTGTTGGGAAAATTGGACAGCCACATGCAGAAGAATGAAACTGGACCATTTCCTTACACCACACACAGAAATAGACTCCAAATGGTTGAAAGACCTAAATGTGAGACAGGAGTCCATCAAAATCCTAAAGGAGAACACAGGCAGCAACCTCTTCGACCTCAGCCGCAGCAACTTCTTCCTAGAAACATCACCAAAGGCAAGGGAAGCAAGGGCAAAAATGAACTATTGGGACTTCATCAAGATAAAAAGCTTTTGCACAGCAAAGGAAACAGTCCACAAAACCAAAAGACAACCGACAGAATGGGAGAAGATATTTGCAAATGACTTATCAGATAAAGGGCTAGTATCCAAAATCTATAAAGAACTTCTTAAACTCAACACCCAAAGAACAAATGATCCAATCAAGAAATGGGCAGAAGACATGAGCAGACATTTTTTCAAAGAAGACATCCAAATGGCCAACAGACACATGAAAAAGTGCTCAACATCGCTGGGCATCAGGGAAATCCAAATCAAAACCTCAGTGAGATACCACCTCACACCAGTCAGAATGGCTAAAATTAACAAGTCAGGAAATGACAGATGTTGGCGGGGATGCGGAGAAAGGGGAACCCTCCTCCACTGTTGGTGGGAATGCAAGCTGGTGCAGCCACTCTGGAAAACAGTATGGAGGTTCCTCAAAAAGTTGAAAATAGAGCTACCATACAATCCAGCAATTGCACTACTGGGTATTTACCCCAAAGATACAAATGTAGGGATCCTAAGGGGTACGTGCACCCCGATGTTTATAGCAGCATTGTCCACAATAGCCAAACTGTGGAAAGAGCCAAGATGTCCATCAACAGATGAATGGATAAAGAAGATGTGGTATATATATACAATGGAATATTATGCAGCCATCAAAAGGAATGAGATCTTGCCATTTGCAATGACGTGGATGGACCTGGAGGGTATTATGCTGAGCGAAATAAGTCAAACGGAGAAAGACATGTATCATATGACCTCACTGATATGAGGAATTCTTAATCTCAGGAAACAAACTGAGGGTTGCTGGAGTGGGGGGTGGGGTGGGAGGGATGGGGTGACTGGGTAATAGACACTGGGGAGGGTATGTGCCTGGTAAGCGCTGTGAATTGTGCAAGACTGTTGAATCTCAGATCTGTACCTCTGAAACAAATAATGCAATATATGTTAAGAAAAAAAAAAAAGAAGAAGAAGAAGGTAGCAGGAGGGGAAGAATGAAGCGGGGGAAATCGGAGGGGTAGACGAACCATGAGAGATGATGGACTCTGAAAAACAAACTGAGGGTTCTAGAGGGGAGGGGGTTGGGAAGATGGGTTAGCCTGGTGGTGGGTATTAAAGAGGGCACGTTCTGCATGGAGCACTGGGTGTTATGCACAAACAATGAATCGTGGAACACTACATCTAAAACTAATGATGTAATGTATGGTGATTAACATAACAATAAAAAAGAAAAGAAATAGCTTTCCCAAGATCATATAGCTAACATATGATAGAGCCAGCATTCAAGCCCAAAGGTGTCTATCTGCAGAGCCAGCATTCGTCGTAAAACAGAGAGACAATGTTCAAAAATACACTCGACAAAGAGAAAAATCATGCTGTTATAATTGATAATATGGAGTGTGGACCCTAAGAAGCTGTGTGGAACAGAGTTTAGTAGAAGCCTCGTGATGGAAACCATGCATTTAGATGGTTGAGAATGAAGTTTAAATATATTAGAAAAGATTATAGCAGTTAAAAGCCAAGGTTCACAATGTCAGAGGTGGAAAACAGTCTTCAATAAATATTTAACTAAAATATGGCATAAATATGCTCATATAGAATGGAAGATGATCTTCATCAAGTCATTGCAGAGTTTTCAAAGGTTAGATAAGAAAATATTCTTTTATCCACTTTGAAATGTTTACTCTACAAATAGATTAGAAATACACAGATTAGCAACAAGGTTGCTCCTAGACAGAGAGGCTCCATTTAAGCTACAAGGACTGAGAGTCTGGAAGAGATAGTTCATTGAGGAAAAGTAGAGTTTTCTTATCAAAGAAAGTGATACTAGGCAGGAAGAATAAAAGCAGATACTTGCTTCATGTGGCATTTGAAATATATGTCTGGATTTTGTCTAGAATATTTAGCTGGAATTTCAAGGGCCTTGACTTCACTACTCTTTTTTTTTCTTTCTACCCTTGGCTTTCCATGTGCCTTGTCCCTCCTGGTGTAGCCTCAGCCATCATAAAAGAGCTCAGATGTTGTGGTGGAAAGAGTACCAGGGTCAGAATCATCTGTAACAGGCAGGATTCTGCATATTCTTTGATTTGGCTACAACCCATCAAACATCAACTGAATTTGTTCTAAACCAGAAGAGATAGGTCACTCTGGGACCCATTCAGTTTTAAAATCCTATTATTCGGGCGCCTGGGTGGCTCAGTCGGTTAAGCGACTGCCTTCGGCTCAGGTCATGATCCTGGAGTCCCGGGATCGAGTCCC
>NC_058414.1:51296939-51352177 GCF_002201575.2 Neomonachus schauinslandi
TGGAGTCCCGGGATCGAGTCCCGCATCGGGCTCCCTGCTCGGCGGGGGTCTGCTTCTCTCTCTGCCCCTCCCCCCTCTCATGTGCTCTCTCTCATTCTCGCTCTCTCAAATAAATAAAATCTTTAAAAAAAAAAATCCTATTATTCTTCGCTGGTCCTCGTTCCTTAGGCTGTAAAATTCCTTTCCTACAGTACTCTTCCCACAAGCATCCTGAGTCGGTACCTCCTTTTCCTATACATATTGGCATATGAACGCATGGTCTTTGCCAAGTAAGTTTTGTTAAGCTTAAAATACTCACGTATTTGGACATTTATATGTCAGCTCAGCTCTAAATTATTTTTTAAAGTGCTATGAACATTGTACACTGTGACAAATATGTATTAAAGCCTCCATATACAGTTTGATTGACTAGAAGCTGCAAAGCCACTTCGCTCTTATAGTAGAAAAAGAAGTAATCTGTCTCTAAGCACTGTTTTCATCATGAGAAATCAGTTAGTACAATTTGTATTTGAAATGAGGGTTAGCTGAGATTCTTGTCTAGGTCATACCTCAGGTCCTCTGATTCTAAATCTAATTTTCTTCCATCTATATCACATACATATTTTCTATAAAATGTATGTTTGAAATTAGCAATCCAGCAAGCTGATTCTTCTTCCAAATGCCTATCCATTTATTCAACCATCATGTGTCTTGTAGCTACTATGTGTCAGGCCCTATGCTGGGCATAGGCAATAGAAAAAAAGAAGCTGGTGATTGCTCTAAGTTGGCCTATGAGGTAGCGGTAGGGTGCATGAGGGCAACAAAATGGCACTAAGAATACACTGTGAGGAGTAGAATGATGAGCCAGGATATAATGTAGGAAATACAATGAGAAGCATTTAATCCAGACCAAATGGGACAAGAAAAGTTTCTTTGAGGTGATGATAAAGCTAAGTCTTAGAGGGTATAGATATCAGCCAGGCACAGAAGGAAAGAATGGACATTTTAGGCAAATGAAGCAGTGTACACAAAAGCAAAAAGAGATGAAGGTGCTTCACCCCTTTGGAGAACAGCAAATGGCTCAGCCTGGCTGGGACCAGAGGCAGAGAAGACTCTACATAAGAATTCTTCTTTTGCAAAATAATAAATAGTTTTATATTATACATAAAAGAAATGTGCAATTAATCACAAAGTTAAAAGGATTTAAAAAAAAAAAAAAAGGAGGTGTGACAATAATATAAGGCCTGAAAGAACAAGATCAATCCCAGAAGGAAGGAAAGTGAGAGAGAAAAGCATGGAAGTATCTTGACCTTTGGTTGCTGGGAAGCAGAGGAAAGTCTCTCTGTGGTCCCCCCCAGCACAAATCAGTCAGCCAAGGTGAAAGTCACCTGAAGAAACAGACATAAGTCACTGTGTGCGTTTATTTTCCCTACCACAATCCAGAAGGAGGACCAAATCAATTCAGAATCTGTGGCTTTGCCTGCATGAGTGATAGCAGGTCGTTTTCAGTGGGCCAAGTCCAGCACTGTATTTATTCAGCGCTGAAATGTAGTGAGGGAACAGGGAGTTGGTTGAATTCCAGAATTATGAAATAAAACATTTGGCCACAAAATTAACCAAATGAACAAACGTCTTTTGAGGTTTGTTGTGGTAGCTGCATTTTGCATCAAGCCTACTTTGGGATGTATAGGATTTTCCTCTTATACTACATCGATTTGCCTTGGCCAATGAAAATCACTAATGTCAGAATATATACAATATTGTGTATTATGATATTCTCAGTCTTTTCCCTGAACTCCAGCAGAAATCAATACCTGGGGCACTATAAAGGAGATTTGCTTTCAACATTGGTCATCTCAACAGGGAGGTAAGTCTGTAAAAATTTTTTTAATTCCCCAAAGCCAATATTAACATACACCCTGAAGTTCTGTTCACTTGAATCTGTCAGTTTCCTTTGTCAGCTGAGGTCGAAATTGCCTCACAATTAGACATAATTAGGTTGTATTCTCTTAGCTCTGGATTTTATTACTATTCAATAAATGCCTGATAAAATGGGATCGGCCCACCCACTCTATCAAAATCTTCAACTTGGGAAAGAATACATTCAAGTCATTTTCAATATTCTTTGTATTTTGTTGTGAATTCTAAAACATGGTTTTTAATAAGAGCAATAAATTACCATTTTACAATAGTAGAAGCAACCTCTTCTTTTAGTATAATAGAAATATCACTGTGCTTAGGATCAGAAGACCTATTTTTTTCTCCTAGATCTGGAGCCAACTATATTCTTTATATTGAACAAGTCAAACCTTCCTGTTCTTCAAATTCTTTCTGTATAAAATAAGGTATATGGACTAGGTAGCCTCTATGATTCCCTCCTATGATTCGTTGAATATTTAAACAAATGTAGTTCATTCAAGGCTTCTATTAAAAGAAATCTGGAGACAAAACATGCTGTACCATGACATCACAGCATCAAATCATCTGTGAATGGGTTTCATAGTCATTCTAAAAATGATAGCTGCTACTATCATGATGTAGCATTTATCAAATGTCTACATGCTCACGTCACCATGCTAGACACTAAGATATTTCAAATAAACTAAACAGATGCGGTCCTGGCTGGACTCCTAGGAGCACAATAGATAAAAAGAGAAAATGGTTTCCCACATGAAACTGCTCCCTCAAAGGAACCATTCTTCAGGCTTTTCCTTCAACATGATTCATGATGTGTAGTGTTCTGTTCACTTCCAGGTTAAGAAAGAATAACTAAGAACAGAGCTGACAAATTAAGTCAGTCAGTGCCACCTGCAGTTGGAACATTGACATAAATCCTACCACTTTTTATAGGTAAATTTAATGGAAACTGTCCAGAAGAAAATCAATGAAACTATCAAATATTGGATCCTTGTTATAGTTTCCAAAGGAAGAGGGAGTGGGGAGTATAAGATGAAAATTAGTACCTTAGGACATTTATACTCTAGGTGAGAAGACAAGATGTTTGATTACAAATTAAAATTCACTCCAGAAATTCATCATCATTTTTTTTTGAGGCTTGCATACCTAGAAATACAAATCAGTGGACACAAGACCTAATGATTAACATAAACAGAAAACAGTCTATGAGCTGAACATAGAGTAACTGCCTAGATCTTTCAAAGACTCATCTGTGCCTTGAATGGGGCACAAACTTGGGATATCTTTGCATTTATTGTTGTCTTCTTCATACTCTTTCATCAGTGTCTTATAATTTCAGTGTACTGATCTTTTACCTGTTGTTAAATTGATTCTGAAGTATTTTATGTTTTTTGGTGCTGTTATAAATAAAATTGCTTACTTAATTTCCTTTTCAGATAGTTCATTGGTAGTATAAAGAAATGCACCTGAGTTTTATATATTGATTTTGTGTCCTGCAATATAAATGAATTTGTTTATTAGTGCTAACATTTTACTCATGAGAATCTTTAGTTTTTCCTGTATACAGTATCATGTCATCTGCAAACAAAGTTCATTTTACTTCTTCCTTTCTAATTTGCATGACTTTTCTTCCTTTTATATATATATATATATATATATATATATATATATATATATATATATGAGAATAAGCACCCTTGTCTTGTTCCTGATCTTATAGAAAAAGCTTTCAGCATTTAATCATTGAGTATGATTTTAGCTTTGGGCTTGTCATATATGCGCTTTATTATGTTGAGGTATGTTTCCTCTTACCCCGTTTGTTAAGAGTTTTTAATCATGAAAGGATGTTGAATTTTGTTAAAATGCTTTTTATGTACCTATTTAGGTGATCATGTGGTTTTTATCCTTCCTTTTGTTAAGGTGGTATATCACATTTACTGATTTGCATATGTTGAATCATTTTTTTAAGCCCAAGAATAAATTCATCTTGATCATGGTGTATGATCCTTTTAATTTGCTATTGAGTTTAATTTGCTAAAATTTTGTTGAGGATTATTGCATCCATGTTCATCAAGGATATTCACCTGTAATTTTGTTTTCTTGAAGTGTCCTTGTCTGGTTTTGGTATCAGGGTAATGCTAGTCTCACAAAGTGAGTTTGGAAGTGTTTCCTCCTCTTCAGTTTTTTTTGAAGAGTTTGAGAAGCATTGTTATTAATTCTTCTTTAAGCATTTGGTAGCACTTACTAGTGAAGCCATCTGGTTCTGTACTTTGTATGTTGAGATGCTTTAAATTACTAATTAAATCTCCTTAGCAATAATTGGTGTGTAGGGATTTTCTGTTTCTTCATTTCGTCTTGGTAGGTCATATGTTCCTTTTTTTTTTTTTTTAAAGATTTTTTTTATTTATTTATTTGAGAGAGAGAGAATGAGAGACAGAGAGCATGAGAGGCAGGAGGGTCAGAGGGAGAAGCAGACTCCCTGCCGAGCAGGGAGCCCGATGCGGGACCCGATCCCGGGACTCCAGGACCATGACCCGAGCCGAAGGCAGTCGCCCAACCAACTGAGCCACCCAGGCGCCCAGGTCATATGTTTCTTGGAATTTATTCCTTTCTTCCAGGTTGTCCAATTTTTTGGAGTATAGTTGGTCATAACAGCCTCTTCTGATCCTTCATATTGGTGTCAGTTGTAATGTCTTCTCTCATCTATCATCTTATTTCTATCCTTTTTTTTTTTTTTTTGGTGAGTGTAGCTAAAGGTATGTCAATTTTGTTTATCTTTTCAAAAAAAAACAACAACTCTAGTTTTGTTAATTTTTTTCTATTGTGTTTCTAGTCCCTACTTCATTTATTTCAGCTCTTTATTACGTCCTTCCTTCTGCTATCTCGGCTTAGTTTGTCCTTTTTCTAATTCCTTGAGGTATAAAGTTAGGCTGTGTATTCGAGGTTTTTTTTTTTTCTTAATGTAATCATTTATCACTATAAACTTCCCTTTTATAATTGCTTTTGCTGCATCCCATAAGATTTGGCATGCTGTGTTTTCATTTTTGTTTGTCTCAACATACTTTCTGACTTCCCATTTGATTTCCTCTTTGACCCATTGGTTGTTCAGGAATGTGTTATTTGATTTCCATATATTTGTTGAATTTTTCAGTTTTCCTTCTTTTATTGATTTCAGGTTTCAGGTCATTGTGATCAGAAAATATGCTTGATGTGATTTCAATCTTCTTATATTTTTTAAGACTGGTTTTTATATTTTTTAAGACTTGTCCAATGTATGATCTGTCCTGGGGAATGTTCTGTGTGCCTGTAAGAAGAACGTGTATTCTGCTACGGTAGGATGGTACTATATGTGTCTGATAGCTCCATCATGTCTACAGTGTTATTTGCATTTGCTATTACTTATTAGCTTTCTTTATGACTGATCGCGTATTAGAGAAACTGGATATCCATATGCAAAAGAATGAAACTGGACCCTTATCTGACACCATACACAAAAAATAGCTCAGAGCTTATTATGGACTTTAATGTAAGACCTGGAACCACAAAATTGCTAAAAGAAAACAGAAGAAAAGTTTTTGACATTGGTCTTTGCAATACTTATTGGATGTGATACTAAAAGCACAAGAGACAAAAGCAAGAATAGACAAATCGAACAACAACAAACTAAAAGCTCTCTACAGCAAAGGAAATCATCGACAAAATGAAAAGGCAACCTATGAAATGGAATAAAATAATTTCAAACCATATATCTGATAAGGGGTTAATATGCAAACTATAAAAGGAACTTATACAACTCAAGAGCAAGAAGAAAAATGCAAAACACAAATAATCCAATTTAAAAATGGGAGAAGAACCTGAATAGACATTTTTCCAAAGAAGACATACAGGTGGTCAACAGATATATGAAAGGTACTCAGCATCATTAATCATTATGGAAATTCAAATTAAAACCATGATGAGATATTACTTCACACCTGTCAGAATGGCTATTACCAAAAAACAAGAGGTAACAAGTATTGGTGGGGATATGGAGAGAAGGGAACCCTCGTGCACTATTGGTGGGAATGTAAATTGATACAGCCACTATGGAAAACAATATGGAGGTTCCTCAAGGAATTTAAAATAGAACTACCATATCTCCATGTCAGCAATCTCACTTGTGGGTATGTATCCAAAAGAAGTGAAATCAGGATCTTGAAGAGATATCTGCATTTCCATGTTCATTTCAGCATTATTCACAATAGCCAAGACATGGAAACAACCTAAATGCCCATCAACAAAAGAATGAATAAAGAAAATCTGGTATATGCTTACAATGGAATATTATTCAGCCTTTAAAAACAAGGAAATTCTGCCTTTTGTGACAACATGTATGAACCTGGAGGATGCTATGCTAAGTGACATAAGCCAGTCACAGAAGGATAAATAATACATGAGACAACTTATATAAGGAATCTAAAATAGACTCATAGACACAGAATAGAATATGGATGTCAGGGTCTGTGGGGAGCGGGAAACAGAGAGATATTAGTCAAAGCGTACAAAATGTTAGTTATATAAGATGAATAAGTCCTAGAGATCTACTGTACCACATATTGCATGTAGTTAATGATACTGTATCATATATTTAAACATTTGCTAAGAGGGCATATTTTATGTTAAGTATTCTTACCACAAAAAAGTCTACATGCTGTATGATTTTATAAGGATAGTCTATAAAGACAAAATAGATCAGTAGTTGTGAAGGACTGGCATTATGGAGAGAGTTTACTACAAAGGGCACAAGTGAATATTTGGTAGGGAGGGAACTATTTTATATCTTGATTATGGCGGTAGTATACATTTGACAAAATTCATAGAATTGTATGCTAAAAGGGGTGAATTTTATTGTATATAAATTATATCTCAGTAAACCTAATTTAAATATACATTTATTACATATATATGTATATATATGGAAATGAAGAGGGAGTCAAATAGTTTATTAGGAAAAAAATTATCAAACACAAAGAATCTATCAAACACAAAGAAGGCAGTATTGGAGGAGATGAGGAGAAAAAAGATAAAAGACATATAGAAAATAAGTATAATATATATGTCACCAAAACTGAATCAGGAAGAAATAGAAAATCTCAACAGACTTATAACAAAGAGATTGAATCAGGAAGTAATCAAAAACCTTACAAGAAAAAAATTCCATAATCTGATGATTTCACTGATGAATTCTACCAAACATTTGAAGAAAAGTTAATACCAATTCTAATCAAATTCTTCCCAAAAAATGGAAGAGGAAGGAACACTTCTTAACATGTTTTATGAGGCTAGCATTATCCTGATACCAAAGCCAGACAAATACACTAAAAAAAAAAGGGAAAACAAGAGAACAATATCCCTTATTAAAACAAATGCAAAAGTCCTCAACAAAGTACCAGCAAACCAAATCCAACAGCACATTAAAATGTTTATACACCGCTCACCATAGCACATAATGAATTGTGTTAAGACTGTTGAATCACAGACCTGTACCTCTGAAACAAAAAATACATTATATGTTAGAAAAAAGAAGATAGTAGGAAGGGAAAAATGAAGGGGGGGAAATTGGAGGGGGAGATGAACCATGAGAGACGATGGACTCTGAGAAGCAAACTGAGGGTTCTAGAGGGGAGGGGGGTGGGGGGATGGGTTAGCCTGGCGATGGGTATTAAAGAGGGCATGTACTGAATGGAGCACTGAGTGTTATATGCAAACAATGAATCATGGAACACTACATCAAAAACTAATGATGTAATATGTGGTGATTAACATAAGATAATATAAATAAATAAATAAATAAATAAATAGGGGGAAAAATGTTTATATACCATAGTCAGCTGGGATTTACCACAGGAATGCAACAGTGGTTCAACACAAGAAAATCAATCAATAAAATACACCACATTAATAGAACAAAGGAACAACAACAAAAATGATCATCTCAATAAACAAACAAAAAAACTGTTGACAAAATCCAACAACTTTTCATAATAAAAACACTCAGCAAACTAGGAATAGAAAGAAAATTCCTCAATATAATAAATGGCATTCACAAAAAACCCACAGCTAACATTATACTCAATGGTAAGTAACCAAAACCTTTCCCCCTAAGATCAGGAATAAGACAAGGATGCCTGCTTTCACCAATGCTATTGAACATTGTATTAGAAGTTCTAGCAAGAGTAATTAGGCAAGAAAAAAGAATAGAAAGTATCCAAATGGAAAGGAAGAAATAAAACTATCTTTATTTGCAGATGACAAGATTTAATATATAGAAAATTCTAAAGAATCAAAAACACCTAAAATCTAAACAAAAATCTAAACACCAAAACCCTACTGGCGCTAATAGATAAAATCAGCAAAATTACAGGTTACAGAATCAACATGCAAAAAACTATTGGGTACTTTACACCTGCAATAAACAACCTGAAATGAAATAAAGAAAATAATTCTATTTACAATAGCATCCAAAAGAATAAAATACCTAGGAATAAATTTAACCAAGGAGTTAAAAGACTTGCCTATTGAAAGCTAAAACATTGCTGAAAAAAATTTAAAAGACCTAAATAAATGAGAAATATTCTGTGTCCATGGATTGGAAGACTTAATATTTTTAAGATGGCAATACTCCCCAAAGTGGTCTACAAATTCAGTGCAATTCCTATCAAAATTCCACTTGTCTTTTTTGCAGAAATGGGAAACCTGATCCAAAAATTCATATGAAATTTTAAGAGGCCTCAAGTAGACCAAACAACATTGAAAGGGAAAAACAAAGTTGAGGGACTGACATTCCTGATTTTAATACTTATGTAACATACCATGCTGAGACAACTTAGTAGCCATATAGAAAAGAATTAAGTTGGATTCCTACCTCACACTTCATATGTAAAAAATAACTCCAAATGGATCAACAACTAAATGTAAGAGCTAAAACTATAAAACCATTAGAACAAAAAGCATAGGGGTAATTCTTGATGACCTCATGATAGGCAATAGGATTCTCAGATTTGACACCAAAAGCACAAGCAACAAAAGAAAAAAAGTAGACAAATTGGACATCATAAACATTAAAAACTTTTGTGCATCAAATGATATTATCAGGAAAGTGAAAGGAAACCTACAGAATGGGAGAAAATATTTGCAAATACTTTATCTGATAAGGGTTTAATATCCAAAATATATAAAGAACCCCTAAACCTCTACAACATAAAGTTTAGTAAATGAACAAAGGACTTGAATAGACATTTCCCCAAGGAAGATATACAAACGGCCAATAGCGCATGAAAAATATGCCACATCATAGTTATCAGGTAAATGCAAATCAAAGCCACAATGAGATACCACTTCACAACTACTAAGATGGCTATAATTTTTTTAAAGAGGAAGATAACAAGTATTGACAAGGATGTGAAGAGATTGGAACCCTCCTACATTGCTGGTGGAAATGTAAAATGGTGTATCTGCTGCACAGAACAATACGGCAGTTCCTCAAAAAGCTAAGCATAGCATTACTGTATGACTTAGCAATTCCACTCCTAGATATAAATCTAAAAGAATTGAAAACAGGAACTCAGACAGATTCTTGTATGCCAGTGTTCATTGCAGCATTTTTCACAGTAGCCAAAAGGTGGAAACAACTCAAATGCCCATCAATGGATGATTAAATAAAATATGGTATGTACATACAATGGAATATTATTCAGCCATAAAAAAGAATGATGTTCTGATACATGCCACCATGTGCATGAGCCTTGAAAACATTATGCTAAGTAAAAGAAACCAGACACAAAAGGTCACATATTCTATGATGCCTTTTATATGAAATATCCATAATAGGCAAATCCACAGAGTCAGAAAGCACATTAGTGATTGTCCAGGGACAGAAGGAGCAGAGAATGAGGAAGACTACTTAATGGGTACAGTGTGTTCTGAGGTGATAAAAAAGTTTTGAAACTGGGAGAGATGGTAGTTGCACAACTTTCTGAATGCACTAAATGACACTGAATTGTACACTTTAAAATGGGTAATTGTATGTTATATGAATTACACCTCAATAAAAAAATAAATTGTTAGATTAAACATATAAATGGTTTGTTACCACTCAACAATTATAAAAAGAAAAATTAAACAACTCTTCACGTCTGAAACAATCACTTTAAATGTCATCTTTCTCTTTCCAAATTTGAATTTGTCTTCCATTATGTCTTCATCTTGGCTCTATATAGATACTGAGGATGGCATGGAGGGGGCCACAAAAAGTATCCTTTTCCTGTTTTATTTGCTTTATCCAATGCTAAAAAGTTGAAATATTTTGAAAAGATAGGTAAGTCTGGATGGGGATTCTGAAGCATTTTGGTGTAAGTCAAGAGCAGCACTTCAGTCGCCTTCTAGAGGTCTGAGATGTGAACCACTGGATACTACTTAAACAACAGGCTTTCTTTACTTTCATGCATCATTGTTATTTGATCCGTGGTGCTGCCCAATCATAGCTCCTATCATTAATCTATTGAGTAACAAGAGAGATTAGGCAGGGAGATGTCATGAAGATGTAATTTCACGACTGCCAGATCTATAAAAATCCCTAAGGCCCAAGTAGCCTTAGCTTCCAGGGATATCATTCATGCTTCCTCCGAGTTAAAAGAGCATTGAGTAATTGAAAGGAGACTATTGTATCCTACCTAGGAATTATTTAATGTCAGTGAACAAGTCTTTTGCATGATAATCCTGAAGCAATTCAGTAGCACAACCATATTTCCAGAATAATGGAATATAATTCAATAAATATTTTTCAATACAAACTGTATATTATCACAAGTAATACATGTATACATAAAATGAAATAAAAAAATTAACACGTATACAAAATACAAATAAGTAATCAAAATAGTAGACTATGCCATGACTTCTGCTTTTGAAGAAAAAACATATACAGTTGCATGAAAATAAAATACCATTTCAAGACACTATGTCACAAGATCTCCACAGGATTGGAATAGATTGCTTTGCTTTCTTCCTTTGGGGGCCACTGATGAAATATTTGTTTAATATTTGTTCTTAATTATACCTGAGTAGTAATTCAAATGATTCTTTTTTTTTTTTAAGATTTTATTTATTTATTTGACAGAGAGAGACACAGTGAGAGAAGGAACACAAGCAGGGGGGGCGGGGGAGGGAGAAGCAGGCCTCCTGCGGAGCAGGGAGCCCGATGTGGGGCTCGATCCCAGGACCCTGGGACCATGACCTGAGCCAAAGGCAGACGCTTAACGACTGAGCCACCCAGCCTCCCTCAAATGATTCTTATCGTGTTCAAAATTTTAGTACCCAAAATTTCAGCATTCACTAAAGCCCTACTTCACTCTTTATCTATGTAATAGGATTAATATAGTTAGAAATGCATGGTGTAAAAAGTCCCATAGTTAAAGCAATACTCCACCTTGTGGTAGAGTATGAAAAATGCATACTCTAATGCAAATTTTTTCACCAACAAAGAAATGATAACAAATTCATTGACTCAGAAGTGGGCCTTTTTTTCCCTTGACTTTTGCTGTTTGAGAAAATGCTAAAAGATTTATAGGTTTTTAAATAATGATTTTTCAAATAGTAATCACACAAAATCAAAATTTCCATTTAATTTGGAGAAAACATGCCTTTGAAAAGAATAAAACACTGTATTATTGACTTATCTTAATATGCATACATTGATAAAAATGCATTTGAAATTTAAAATAGAAGCGGTGGGTTAGTTTTCTCTAATGGTAAGACAGGACAGAGACTTTTTAGAGTCCTAGAAAAGTCAAAATTAAAAACTAAAATTAATATATATGCATATTATACATTTATAATATAAATGATTTTATAAATTATGATTATACAATAAGGAAAAGCACATTTAATAGGGACATTGTTTATGGTAAAAAGAAGCCCAGTATTTTAAAAAAATATATCAAAAAATATTTTCCTGAAATCTCTATAGTTATACAGTTTTTAACTTAAAATATGATCTTAATCATTTTGAACTTTAATAGTAGAAGTATCTGAGTAGAAAAGTATTGAGATTTTTAAGGGTGCATTTTTTTCAATATGGCAAATTTTTCTGTTTTTGCTGTTTAAGGAAGAAAATCTCTTAGTGTGTAAAGTAATTGATGTTTCAAATAGCTGCCGTTAATTATGGGCCAACCATTGCCAGCCAATGAGCCAAGTCCTTTTCTTTTACTATCCCTAAATCTATGGCATTCCTACAAGATAAATCTTATGGTCCCCACTTCAGAGATGAGGAAACAGGTTCTAAGTTAAGTAATCTGCTCAAAGATTTGGACCTAATTCTGCCAGGGTTCAAGCTCCTACATGCCTTGGATAACTTTTCTGTTTTTGCATGGCCAGGGCGAAGTGGTTCATTTATAAAAAACAAAGCCAATTTCATAAATTATGTGAGAAGGACTAATTTTTTTTTTATAAACCATGAGAAATAGCATGAAGTTTATATAAAATAAATGACCAATAACATACTGCTATTGTCAAAGAAGTTTTTAAAAACTTGGGCTCTAAATATATATTTAAAGGTATGTTAGACAATGCCTGTATATCTAACACGCCTAAATGCGTAAGTTCACAATGCAAGACTTTGAAGACAAAGTGTCACCTTAGGTCAGGATAAATTACCCTTTCATTAACATGTGAGTTCCACGGTGCCTGGGTGGCACAGTCGGTTAAGTGTCCACTCTTGGTTTCGGCTCAGGTCCTGATCTCAGGGTCATGAACTCGAGCCCCGTGTCGGGCTCCATGCTCAGCATGGTATCTTAAGATTCTCCCTCTGCCCCTCCCCTCTGCGCTCTCTCTCTCTCTAAAATAAATAATCTTTTTTTTTTTAATCTGAGTTTTGTTTTTAAGTATCATGATAAAACCAAGGTGAACAAATTGAGGAAGTCCAACAGGAGTTATTCATGGGCTGAAAATACTTTATTTCTACAGTCTGAGTTAGATGATAGTTGCTCAACTAATCCAAATGGAGTATCTTCAAAGCACTTAAGCGGAAAAGTTGAAGGGTGGAGACACAACTTTACTTAGGGAATAGGCTAACAATATATTAAAATTGTCAAAGATATCAAAAATATGATCTGGAGTGTAAGGTATCTCTCTCCTTTGAGGAAAGCATCATGATTCCTTGATGTCCCCCAAAGTGGTTATATTTGGAAAACTGAAAGAAACAGGCTTTGAAGATGTTCTAAACAGTTTGAGGGGGGAAAAAAAAAAAGAACACATCCAAATTTACTTGCCATCTCTGCTTTAAAGCTGCTTTCCCGGCAGGAAGAATCTTCTTAGAAATGAGGAAGCTACAATCAGCAATCTTGGGGATTTCTTACTCTTCACGCAAAGAACTGGTGTCCTAAGCCCTCTTTTAATTAACAATTCATTTATATAAAATGTAGTAGGAATGGCATTTTATTAGGAAAATTATCCATACCCCCTAGCCACTTGGATTAATAGCATAAAAATCAACCCTTAAAATTCAAACTGAAGGAAAATGTAAATGTCATTTTGTAAGAGTTCAAGTTAAACTTAAGGAAAGAAATATTGATTGAATTGTTTTGAAAACCTGATATTTTTTTCAACTCAAGAGTGAATAGTCTCCAAAATCTTGGTAAATTTACAATTGATTGCACTATTTAAGAAGTGATTTCAGAGGGGCGCCTGGGTGGCTCAGTTGGTTAAGCGACTGCCTTCAGCTCAGGTCATGATCCTGGAGTCCCTGGATCGAGTCCCGCATCAGGCTCCCTGCTCAGCGGGAGGCCTGCTTCTTCCTCTCCCACTCCCCCTGCTTGTGTTCCCTCTCACGCTGTATCTCTCTCTCTCTCTCCCTGTCAATTAAATAAATAAATAAAATCTTCAAAAAAAAAAAAGAAGTGATTTCAGAGCTCAAGCCCATAACATTAGGCAGTAGACCTTAACAACATATCTTTGAGCACACATGGTGGAGAAAAGGGACACAAAAATGGGGAGAAACTATAAAATTTTATATATTTTATACACAAACATATATACTCATTCTCTCACTGATAGAGGATTTGGATGTGTTAAAACAGTATGTTTTCTTTATTTTTTATTTAAAATAGTGCATGCAAAAGGAGAAAGAATAAAACTTATAAGAAAGACATATTGAATTCTAATGTTTCCAACCATAGAATTTTTATGACACTAATATTTTTAGTTAAATACTTTGAAATTGACATTAATGACAAACAGTTTTGAGTTTTAATACATACAGAGGTTTATGTAACTAACTCCACAATCCAAACATAGAACAGTTCCATAAGCCCGCAAAACATTTCTTGCTGTTTGTAGTCACATCATCTCCTCATGGCACAGTCTGACAACCGCTGACCCTGTCCTTAGCTCAATAGTTTCACCTTTTCCAAAATATCATATAATTAAATCATCCAATATGTAACTGTTTGATCCTGCCCTCTTGTACTCAGCACATTGCCTTTGACATTTTTTTTTTTAAAGATTTTATTTATTTATTTGACAGAGAGAGACACAGCGAGAGAGGGAACACAAGCAGGGGGAGTGAGGGAGGGAGAAGCAGGCCTCCTGTGGAGCAGGGAGCCCGATGTGGGGCTCGATCCCAGGACCCTGAGATCATGACCCGAGCTGAAGGCAGACGCTTAACGACTGAGCCAACCAGGCGCCCCGCCTTTGACATTTATCTGTATTGTTACATGTACTAATGATTCATTCATTTTTATGGCTGAGTAATACACCACTGTAGAAACCGACTGCAGTTGGTTTGATTCACTTACCACTGAGGTACAGTTGAACAATTTTCAGTTCCTGATTATGGTAGAGCTGCTATAAATATTCATGCACTAATTTCTTTTTATTCTTATGTTAATCCCCATACATTACATCATTAGTTTTAGATGAAGTGTTCCATGATTCATTGTTTGTGCATAACACCCTCTGCTCCATGCAGAATGTGCCCTCCTCAATACCCACCACCAGGCTAACCCATCCTCCCACCCCCCTCCCCTCTAGAACCCTGTTTGTTTTTCAGAGTCCATCGTCTCTCATGGTTCGTCTACCCCTCCGATTTCCCCCGCTTCATTCTTCCTCTCCTGCTACCTTCTTCTTCTTCTTTTTTTTTCTTAACATACATTGCATTATTTGTTTCAGAGGTACAGATCTGAGATTCAACAGTCTTGCACAATTCACAGCGCTTACCAGAGCCCATACCCTCCCCAGTGTCTATCACCCAGTCACCCCATCCCTCCCACCTCACCCCCCACTCCAGCAACCCTCAGTTTGTTTCCTGCGATTAAGAATTCCTCATATCAGTGAGGTCATATGATACATGTCTTTCTCTGCTTGACTTATTTCACTCAACATAATACCCTCCAGTTCCATCCACGTCGTTGCAAATGGCAAGATCTCATTCCTTTTGATGGCTGCATAATATTCCATTGTATATATATATACCACATCTTCTTTATCCATTCATCTGTCGATGGACATCTTGGCTCTTTCCACAGTTTGGCTATTGTGGACATTGCTGCTATAAACATCGGGGTGCACGTACCCTTTCGGATCCCTACTTTTGTATCTTTGGGGTAAATACCCAGTAGCATGCACTAATTTTTAACATAAAAGTTTTCTTTTTAATTTTTAAATTCCAGTATGATTAACATTCAGTGTTATATTAGTTTCAAGTGTACAATATAGTGATTCAACAATTCTGTGCATTACTCAGTGCTCATCATAATAAGTGTACTCTTAATCCCCTTCATTTATTTCACCTATCCTCCCCCACCTCCCTTCTGGTAACCACCAGTTTGTTCTCTATATTTAAGAGTTTGTTTTTTCATTTCTCTCTTTTTTTCTTTGTTCATTTCTTTTGTTTCTTAAATTCCCCATAGGAGTGAAACCATATGGTATTTGTCTTTCTGAGTGACTTATTTCACTTAGCATTATACCCTCTAGACCCACCCATGTTCTTGCAAATGGCAAGATTTTATTCTTTTTAATGGCTGCGTGATATTCATATATATATATAATATTCATATATATATATAAAATACGATATATATGATATATATATATATATCATATATATATAAATATATATATATATATATGTATCACTTCTTCTTTACCAGTTCATCTATCAGTGGACACTTGGGCTGCTTCCATAATTTGGCTATTGTAAATAATGCTGCAATAAACATAGGAGTGCATGTGTGTTTTCAAATTATTGTTTTCTTATTCCTTGAGTAAATACCCAGGTATTTGTGTAGTGGAATTATAGGATCAATGGTATATCTATTTTTAATTTTTTGAGGAACCTCCATACTGTTTTCCATAGTGGCTACACCAGTTTGCATTCCCACCAGCAGTGCAAAAGGGTTCCTCTTTTTTATGTATCCTTGCCAACACTTGTGTTTTTTATTTTAGCTCTTCCGACAGGTGTGAAGTGATATCTCATTGTGGTTTTGATTTGCATTTCCCTCATGACTGAGTGGATGTTGAGCATCTTTTCATGTGTCTGTTGGCCATTTGTATATCTACCTTGGAGAAATGTCTGTTCATGTCTTCTGCCCACTTTTAATTGAATTATTTGCTTCTTTGGTGTTGAGTTGTAGAAGTTCTTTCTATATTTTGGATATTAACCCCTTATTGGATTTATAATTTGCAAATATCTTCTCCCATTCAGTAGGTTGTCTTTTAGTTTTGTTGGTTGTCTCCTTTGCTATGCACAAGCTGTTACTTTTGATATAGTCCCAATAGTTTATTTTTGTTTTTGTTTCCCTTGCCTCAGGACACATATCTAGAAAGATGTTGCTATTGCCAGTGTCAGAGAAATTACTGATTGTGGTCTCTTCTAGGATTTTTATGGTTTCAGGTCTCACATTTAACTTGTTAATCCATTTTGAGTTTACTTTTGTGTATGGTATAAGAAAGTGGTCCAATTTCACTTTGTCACATGTTTTTTTCCATATATTGAAATGATCTTTGGGTTTTTATCTTTTTCCTTATTGATGTGATGTATCACATTGATTGATTTTCAAATATTGAATCACCCTTTCATCCCAGGAATAAATCTTACTTGATTGTGGTGAATTATTTTTTAATGTATTGTTGAATTCAGTTTGCTAATATTTTGTTGAAGATTTTTGCATGTATTTTCATCAGAGATATTGGACTGCAGTTCTCTTTTTTTGTAGTGCCATTATCTGGTTTTGTGCCAGATAAATGCTGGCCTCACAGAATGAATTTGGAAGCTTTCTTTCCTCTTCTATTTTTTGGAATAATTTGAGAATCGGTGTTAACTCTTCTTAAAATGTTTGACATGATTCACTTGTGAAGCCATCTGGTCCTGGACTTCTGTTTATTGGGAATTTTTAAAATTTTGATTCAATTTCATTGCTGATAGTCTGTTTGAATTTTCTATTTCTTCCTGTATCAGTTTGGGAAAGGTTAAAATCTAGTTTGTCCCATATAAATACTGCTACCCAGGCTTTCTTTCTTTTTTTTTTTTTAAAGATCTTATTTATTTACTTACTTGAGAGAGAAAGTGAGAGAGAGAGAGAGAGTAGGAGCAGAGCTGGAGGGAGAGGGACAGAGAATCCCAAGCAGGCTTCACACAAAGCATAGAACCTGATCTGGGGTTCAGTGCCATGACCCTGAGATCATGACCTGAGCTGAAACCAAGAGTCTGAAGCTCAACTGACTGAGCCACCCAGGCACACCCACAGGCTTTTTTTTTTCCACTTGCATTTGCATAATAAATGCTTTTCTGTCCCTTTACTTTTAGTCTGCTTGTGCCTTTAGGTCTGAAATGAATGTCATGTAGGCAACATATAGATGGGTCTTGCTTTTTTAAAATTCCATTACCTTATGTCTTTTGATTGGAGCATTTAGTCTATTTACATTCAAAGTACTTTTTGGTATATATGAACTTATTGCCATTATTTTACTTGTTTTATGGGTTTTATATTCATTTATTTCTTTCTTCTCCTGCTCTCTTCTCTGGAGGTGGATAGCTTTTTTTAGTGATATACTTGGAGTCCTTTCTCTTTGTTTTTTGCATATCTATTAGTGGTTTTTGATTTATGGTTACTATTAGGTTTATACATCTTATGCATATAGTAGTCTACATTAAGTTGATGGGTGCTTAAGTTTGAACCTATTTTAACAGCACTAAATTATTACTCCTTTCCACCCTTGTTTTAGGTATATGGTGTCATACTTCATATCCTTTAATTTTGTGAATCCCTTAACTGAATTTTATAGATATATTTATTTTTACTGCTTTTGTGTTTCTTATTTTTCTTACTCCAGCCATGATCTTTCCTTTCCACCCTCAGAATCCCCTTGTAAGCCTGGTTTAGTGGTGATGAATTCCTTTAACTTTTGTATGTCTGAGAAACTTTTTATCTGTCCTTCTATTCTGAATGACAGTCTTGCTGGATAGAGTATTCTTGGTTGCAGGTTTTTTCTTTCAGCACTTTTAATATATCCGCCACTCCTCTCTGGCCTGCAGTTTCTGATGAAAGATCCACTGATATCCTTATGGGGTTTCCCTTGTATGTAAATGTTTTCTTGTCTCTTGCTGCTTTTAAAATTATCTCTTTATCACTACTTTTTGTCATTTAATTACTGTGTGTCCCTGTGTGGACCTCCTTTGGTTGATTTTGTTAGGAGAATCCTGTGCCTCCTGGATCTAGATGTCTGTTTCTTTCAGGAAGTTTTCAAATATTCTCTTTTTCAGGTAAATTTTCTGTTTCCTTTTCTCTCTCATCTCTTTCTGGGATCCCTATAGTGTGAATGCTATTATGTTTGATGGTGGCACTGAGTTCTCTTAATCTAGTCTCATTTTTATTTCTTTTTTCTTTCTCCTGTTCAGTTTGATTGCTTCCCATTACTCTCCTCCAGGTCTCTGATCCATTCTTCTGTTTTCTGTAATCTACTATTTATTCATTCTGGTGTATTTTTAATTTCAGTTATTGAGTTCTTCATCTCCAATTAGTTCTTTTTTGTGTTTTCTCTCTTTGTTCAGGGTCTAGTTGAGATCTTTCACTCTTCTCAAGTTAAGTGAGTTTCTGACCATTACTTTAAATTCTTTATCAGGCATATTACCTGTCTCCTTTCATTTAGCTCTGCTGCTGTGATTTTGTCCTCTGTTTTCATTTGGGACATATTCATCTGTCTCCTCATTTTGTCTCAGTCTCTGTGTCTGTTTCTGTGTGTTAGGAAAGTCAGCTATGTCTCCTGATCTTGAAAGCAGTGGCTTTATGAAGAAGAGGTCCTGCAGTACAATGTCACCTGTTCACCAGAATCTGGTGCTTTAGATGTGAGTCTCCTATGTGTGTTGCATGCACACTAGTGTTGTTACTGAGCCATGTTTTCCCTTAGTCCAGGTGTCTGCAATGGCTCTTTTTGCCTATTGTGGGCAATTTGGTCCCTGTGTTGTTTGGGGGCCAGTGTAGGGCTGCCAGGTATTTGCCAGAGCTGTGGCTGTACAGAACTGCAGGGAATTCTCCCTCTGTTGTCCCTTGAGAAGCTCTCCTTGGTGGGAAGTTCCTGTAGTCAAACCAGATGTCTGCCCCCAGCACATTGGTGAAGCTGCAGTGGAACTGATGTGTGCGGTTATCTTCACCTCTCTCTGGGGCAAGAATCACTTTGGAGTGGTGCTGACTCCTGTTGGTGCTGCTTGCATGCTTCAATGCCTGTGGTGCTGCTTTGGATGGAAACCTGCAGGGGGCAGGTTGGAGAGGATGGGTCCACAGGAGAATGCAGGGACAAAACAAGCAGAGTTACCAAGGTTTGCACTGGTCTGTTTGTAGAAGGGGACCTGGAGCAGCTTTGGTGAACTGCTAAGGGCAGGTTGCAGGAGGCAGTTCCACAGACGAGTGGTGAGGGTTGGGGGTGGAAGGCATGCTCTTACCCAGCTAGGTAGAGTGTTCACACTGTGCTGGCTCCTGTAGGTGTCAGTGTATCTAGGCTGGGGGGCAAGGTGGGGAAATGGCACCTGCCAGCTCTTTGGTTCTTGGAGAAGTCTCCCAAAGATCTCTGCCCCTCCTGCATATGCTCTGAGATTAAGAAATAAATCTCCCTCCCATATACCCCTGAGGTTTTCAAATTCCTGCTTCTGTGCTGTATCTCAGTGGGACTGTTTGTTATGCTGTTGCTTTAAGGGCAAGGACTCAGTTTCCTATTGCCCTCCAGATCTCCCAAACCCAAGCCTGCTGATTTTTAAAGTTCCTGGTGTTAATCCCCTCTGATTATAAGAACTCAGGAAATTAAGCCCCTCTAGCTTTCAAAGGCAAGTATGGGGATTCATCATCCCCAGTACAGGTTCCTGTGGTGCCTAGTGTGGGGTCTGCTCCTCTCCCTTCTCTGTGCCTGTGGTTTCCCTCCCTCCCGCAGACAGTCTCACAGGTCAGTTTGGTTCCTCACAGCATCTCTGCCCTTCATGATGTGGCCTTTTCTCTATATCTCTACATTTCATAGCTGTGGAGATTAAGTTCTACCAGTCTTTGGGCTGTTTTCTGGACTATTTATACTGATGTGGTTGTTATCTAGGTGTATCCATGGGATGGAGTGAGCTTAGCTTAGCTCCCACTCTGCCATCTTCCCCAGAAGTCTCTAACACAGTTTTAATATTTCTAGGATAAATAACTAGGAATGGGATTACTAAGACATATGGTGATTGCATTTTTAAGTTTATGGGAAACTAACAATGTGTTTTCTAGAGTAGCTGTACATTTTTTATTTCTACCAGCAATCTATGAGATATTTAGTTGTTCTGTATCCTTGCTAGCACTTGGTATTGTCAGTTTGTTTTATTTTATATAAAATATAAAATTTTTAGCTGTTCTAATAGCTCACTGTGCATTTAATTGGCATTTGCCTAATACTAATACAATGTTGAGTATTGTTTCATGTGCTTATTTGCCATTCCTGTATTTCTTCTGGTAAGATGTCTGTTGAACGTATTTGCCCCCTTCCTTTTTTAATTGCTTTTTTTTAAATTTTTTGCTATTGAGTTTGAGAGTTCCTTTTATATTTAGGATATAAGTCCTTTAGCAGTTAAGTGATTTGAAAATACAATGGGTCCTCATTATTTGCAGTTTCTATATCTGCACATTTGACTACTTGCTAAAATTTGTTTGTAACTCCCAAATCAATACATGCCATCTTGCTATGGTCATTCACAGACATGCACAGAATGGTGAAAAATTTGAATTGCTTGACATGCGTGTTCCCAGCTGAATTT
Organism: Neomonachus schauinslandi; assembly: GCF_002201575.2. Taxonomy (NCBI): domain Eukaryota; kingdom Metazoa; phylum Chordata; class Mammalia; order Carnivora; family Phocidae; genus Neomonachus; species Neomonachus schauinslandi. The sequence goes on from NC_058414.1 coordinate 51,318,139, forward strand.
GAACAAGGCAACACTACCTCCTTATATCAGCTATCATCTATAAAAAATGTGGGGGGTTCTTGGTCTATTTAGTGACACATTTTAACATTTTGCCTGGGGTTTTGGGGGGTTTTTTTGTAATTTCACCACTTAGAATAGATCCCAAGAATTATTCTAAAGTGCTATCTAATGTTCCTCAGCATAAGAAAGTTGTGATGTGTATTATGGAGAAAATATGTATGTTAGATAAAGTTCATTCAATAATGAGTTATAGTGCTATTGGCCATGAGTTCAATGTCAATGAATCAATAATATATTTTAAATAAGCTGTCTTTAAACAGAAACATACATAGAATAAGGATAGACATTAATCAGTCAATAAAAATATTGGACCAGAGACTCATAGCAAACTAACCCTGTATTTCATCCAGAAATAGGAGTTCAGTATTCATTAATTCTGAATTAATTATTCTAATTATAAAATATTATTTTATAGAGCAAATTACTGTATTTTATAGAGCAAACTACCATGAAAAATAAGAATCAATTGTACTTTCTTCCAGTTGTAGCTTGTCTTGTCATTCTCTCAGTAGTGTCTTTCACAAAGCAAGTTTTTAATTTTTATAAAATCTAATTTATATTTTTTTTCTTTATGGATTACACTTATACATATACTCAAAGTTCAGAGCCAAAGACAAAGATAAAATCTTGAAAGTAACTGCAGGAAAATTTAAAAAATGAAGTTCCACCTATAGGATAAAATTCCACCTGATAATAATTACAGTGGTCTTCTCATCAGAAACCATGCAAGCAAGAAGAAAGTGGACTGAAATAGTTAAAATGTTAGGAGGAAAACACCACCAACGTAAAACTTTATATCCAGCAAAGTTGAGAGAATTCATCAAAAATAGACCTATTCTAGGGTGCCTGGGTGGCTTAGTCAGTTAAGCGTCTGATTCTTGATCTCATCTCAGGTAAGAAGTGTTAAAAGGAGTTGTTCAGGCAATAGAAAAAATTATATAGGACAGACACTGAATTTGCATAAAGGAAGAAAAAACATTGAAGAAGAAATAAGTGAAAGTAATAACGAAGTGCTTAATTTTTTTATTTTTAGTTGATCTAAAAGATAACTACTTGCTTAAATAAGAATATTAACAATATATTGGGTGATTAGAGCATAAGTCAAAAGATTAAACATCTAAAGGAGTGAGAAGAGCAAATTGGGACTAGTCTATTTTAAGGAAACTGCACTACACAGGAAGTATAGTTATTTGAAAGTAGACCTAGCTTAGTTAATTTATATTGCAAACATTACAGAAATCACTAGTTTTATCTTATAAACTATAATTGGGTACACTAAGGGAAGATAAAGAGGGTTCATATAAAATAAAGCTACACAAGCAGAAAATAGAAATTTTAAAAAAGTAACAAATGCAGTGAGTAGATAGATGATCTAAATATGCCAACTAAAAGAGACATATTGTCAGAGTGAATAAAAAACAAGAAACAATTTTATGCTCCAGAAAAAAAAGAAAAAAAAGAAGTAGAGGGAAAACTTCATAACTTTTTCAATGAGGCCAGTATTACCCTATTTCAAAAACCAGATAAAGACATCATATGATAGAAAAATTACAGACTGATATATCTCATGAACATGTAAATAAAAATCTTTAAACAGTAGCAAACTGAATTCAGTAATATAAAAAAATTATACACCATGACCAAATGGGATTTATTAAACATATGCAAGACTGGCTCAACATTCAAAATTCATCCACTCTAGTCTGCCTTATCAAAAGGCTGAAGAAAAATCATATGATCAGATCAATTGATGCAGGAAAAAGCATTTCAAAATATCTGCTGCTGATTCATGATAAAAACTTTCAGCAAACTAAGAATAGAGAGGCATTTCTTTAACTAAATAAAAATATCTACATAATACCTTTTTGAAATAGGCTTGAAAGAGGCTTATTTTATAACAGCCTAACACCATTTAATGGTAAAAGACTGGATGCTTTCCCCCTGAGTTGGATAAACACAAGGATGTCATTTTATACCACTTCTATTCAACCTCACAATAGAAGCCCTGCTTAATGCAATAAGGGAAGAAAAGGAAATAAAAGGTATGCGTATTGAAAAGGAACAAAGAAAACTCTTTTTAATTGCACATGGAATGAGAGTCTGTATAGGAACACCAATGAATGTGCACAATAATTCCTATAATTAATGAGTGAATATAGCAAAGTCAGTATACAAAAGTCAATCTCTTATCTGTATACCATCAATGAACAATTAGAAGGTAAAATTAAATAAACAATGCATTTACAATAGCACCAAAAATGAAACACATATTTAAATATATCAAAATACGAATAGCATTTGCATGCAGAAACCACAAAACACTGAAGGAAGAAAATGAAGATCTAAATAAATTGAGAGATATTTTATGTTTGCAGATTTGAAAATGCAATATAACTAGAATGTCAATTCTTCCCAACTTGATCTTTAGAATCAGTGGAATCCCAATAAAATTCCCAGCACATTATTTGGTAGATATGGACAATCTTACACTAAAATGTTTATGGAAAGGGAAAAAACCTAGAATAGTGAATATAGTATTGAAAAAGAAGAACAAAGTTTGCAAGCTCACACTACCCAATTTCATGACATATTGCAAAGCTACAGAAATAAAGGCAGCATGATGTCAGTGAAAGAATACATACATAGATGGGACATAAGGGAACATAACAGAGAACCCAAATGAGATGCACGCCTATAGAAGCAACTGATTTTTGGCAAAGGTGCAAGGCAATTCAAAGGGGAAAAATTAATTTTTCAATAATCGGTGCTGAAATAATTGGATATTCATAAGCAAAAAGCATGAACCTAGACACAGACCTTAGACCTTACACAGAACTGACTTAAAATGGATCATGGAAACATCAAATACAAAATTATAATACCTATAGAAGGAAACAGAGGAGAATATTTGAGCTTCAATTTGGTGATGAGATTTCAGGTATATTACCAAAAACACGATCATGAAAGAAAAAAAGTTGGATTTTATTAAAACTAAAAAACTGCTACTTTTTTACGAACACTTAAGAGAATGAAAATAAAACACATAGACTGGAAGAAAATATTTGCAAAACATGTATGTAATCAAGGACTTATATCTACATCGAAAAACCAAACAACAAAACCCAAAAACCTTAAAACTCAACAACAAGGAAATAAAACCTCTCAATTAACAAACTGGACAAAAGATCTAAACAGACCCCTCTCCAAAGATATATACAGATGACAGCTAAGCATATAAAAAGATGTCCAATTTGTTTATCTTATAACTGGAAGTTTGTACCTTTTGACCACCATGATAACTACAGTGAACAATACTGTGTTATATATTTGAAAGTTGCTAAGAGAATAAATCTTAAAAGTTCTCATCACAAAAGGAAAAAATTCTATGCATGGTAATAGATGTTAACTAGACTTACTGTGGTAATCATTTTGCAATATATGTAAATATCAAATCATTAAGTTGTACATCTAAATCCAATACAATATTATATGTCACTTATATCTCAATACAAAATGATGCTCAACATCATTTTTCATTAGGGAAATACCAATTAAAACATGAGATACCACTACATAACTATTAGAATGGTTAAAAAAAAAAAAAAAAAGCAGGACAAAAACCCAACAGTACTAACTGCTGGTGAAGATGCAGAGCAACAGGGACTCTTACTCACTGCTGATAGGAATGTAAATTGGTACACCTATTTTGGAAGACAGTTTGGATATTTCTTGCAAAGTTAAAAATAGTCTTATGATACAACCCCGCAACTGTACTCATAGGTATTTACCCAACTGATTTGAAATGTTGTAACAGCATTATGCATAACTGACAACTGACAAAAATGGAAACAACCAAGATGTCCTTCAAAGGATGAAAGCATAAACAAACTGTGGTGTATCCATACAGTGGGATGCTATTCAGCAACAAAAAGGAATGAGCTATCAAGCCATGAAAAGGCATGGGTGAATATTAAATGTATGTTGCTAAATGAAAGAAACTAGGCTATATATTATATAATTCTAGTTATATGGCCCTCAAAAAAAAGGCAAAAGTAAAGAGATGGCAAAAATATCAGAGGCTAGGGGTAGGGGAAGGGTTGAATAAGTGAAGCATGTGGATTTTTTGAGCAGTGTAACTATTTTATGTGATACCATAATGGTGGATATATGAAACTATGTATTTGTCAAACTCAAAGAAGTTTACAGCAGAAATAGAGAATCTTAATTTATGCAGATTTATTTAAAAAATCATTTAGGAGTTCACAGGGGTCCTAGGATAGAATGCAGAATGTGACAAAGCAATCCAAGTATTACAAATGAATGAAACAACTTCACTGAAGGGAGTGGAGGTAAAAGTGCTGATCTAAGTGACTTTGGAAGTGTGAAGAGCCTGTAACACTACATACAAAGGAAGCTGCACATAAGCACCGTACTCTAGCTGATAAAGTTGTTTCCCATAGGAATACAAGTTAACAATTCTGCAAATACTATATATACTATTTATCTATGCAGAAATTAAACAAGTAAATGGAGAGTGAGCCAGGTTTCTCACTGTTGGAGAGGAGGGTATAGAAAAACAAGAGAAAGAGTTAGAATTATCTCATGATGATAGGTTAGAGTTGGAAACATGAATCAGGACCCATGTTTACCCTAATATAGTACAGACATAAATATTTGTAGATTCATGCATATACGTGGGTTAGTATATATGCATTTCTTGATCTGTCAGCTGAGAAGGCATAAATGCAACAGCAACCCAGGAGTAATGAGCAGACCTGGCCCCCAGGTTCTGGTTTCTAATACCATGCTGTAATAAATAAAAGGAAATGAAAGATCCCCCAATAGCCAAAGCTGAAATAATTTTAACAACAAAATGATAAAAGGAATATAGAATTACAAACCAAAGTATTAAATAAATCTCCATAAGGCCATATTGATATAATTAATGATTAAGTAAATATATGGAGAAGAATAAACAAATTTCCTCTGCAGAAGAATTCCAAATAACTGATGTAAATTCTCAGTTTACAGAGAGCGCTTCCAGAAATATTAATTCAAAGGGATACATGCACCAAGATGTCTCTAGGAGCATTGTTTACAATAGTCAAAATATGGAAACAGCCCCAGTGTCTATCAATGGATGAATGGATAAAGACGATGTGGTATGTATACACACACACACACACACACACACACACACACACACAATGGAATATTACTCAGCCATAAAAAGGAATGAAATCTTGCCATTTGCAACAACATGGATGGAACTAGAGAGTATTATGCTAAATGAAATAAGTCAGAGAAAGACAAATACCATATGATTTCACTCACATGTGGAAATTCAGAACCAAAACAAACAAAGGGACAAAAAAGAGAGAGAGAGGGGCAAACTCTCAAACTCTTAATTATAGAGAAAAATGTGGTGGTTACTGGAGGGGAGGGGAGTCGGGGGATGAGTTAAATAGGTGAGGGATTAAGGAGTGCATTTGTGATGAGCACTGGTATTGTATGGATATGTTGAATCACTATATTGTACACCTGAAACTAATACTGCACTGTATGTTAACTAACTGGAATTTAAACAAAAACTTAAAAAAAAAATAGAAAAAAAAACAAAGAAGTGTAGTGTAACTCCCTACTCTTTAAATCTGAACTGCATGTAATGACTTCCTTCTTAAGAGAACAGTTGGAGGGCGCCTGAGTGGCTCAGTCGGTTAAGCGTCTGCCTTCAGCTCAGGTCAGGCTCAGGTCATGATCTTAGGGTCCTGGGATCGAGCACTGTGTCAGGCTCCCTGCTCAGTGGGGAGCCTGCTTCTCCCTCTCCTTCTGCCCTTCCCCCTGCTTGTGTGCACTCTCTCTCTTTCTCAAACAAATAAAATCTTTACAAAAAAGAGAGAGAACAAATGGAAAACAGGAGGAAGAGGCTGGGGTGAGAGAGAGAAGTACCTTTACGGTAGAGAATCTTGAGAAACACTACCTCAGCCAGGTGATGAAAGTCAGTATCAACAGTGGTAAGTTGTATTGATAGTATGTACCCTTGAAAAGATGTGATAAGAATGGTACTTTACCCCTGTAGTCTTCACAAAAATCCGTAGCTCTGGTCTAATCATGAGAAACACATCAGAAGAATCCCAAGTAAAAAAAAAGTCCCAACTGAGGAATATTCCAGAAAATAGCTGAGTAGTACTCCTCAAAACTGTGAAGGTCATTAAAAACGAGGAAAGTGTAAAATACTGTCACAATCAAGAGGAGACTAAGGGGACACGGTGACTATCCTGAATGAAATCCCAAAACAGAAAAAGGAGGTTAGGTAAAAACTAAGAAAATCTGAATAAAGTGTGGACTTCAGTTAATAATAATAATATGTCATTATTGGTTCATTAATTGTGACAAATGTACCATACTAATGTAAAGTGTTAATTGTAAGAGAAACTGGATGTGGGTATATGGGAAGGCTCTGTTATCTTTACAACTTTTTTGTAAATCAGAATCTGTTCTAAAATAAAATGTTCATTAAAATTTTTTTTAATCAACTGTCTGTATTTGTGTGGGTCTATTTCTGGACTCTTATTTTCCATTGATTTGGAGTATACCCCTTTAATACCACATAGTCTGATTACTATTAGTGATACATTAAATATTAAAATGGGGTAGTGTCATTTGGGTAACTATTTTTTTCCTTTTTCTATTTTTTCTATTTTATTTACTGTTCTTACCATATAGATTTTAGAATCAGCTTGCCTATAGTTTCAAAAATATTATGCTAGGATTTTGATCAGATTTGAATTAAACTATAAATCAATTTGGAAAATTAAGAATTTTTTTTCAATTTTCATTACTAGTGTATAAAAATTCCAAGGATTAAATTTCTTTGTGTTAGTCTTATAGCCTTATAACAGAGTAAACTCAAATATTACTTATTTGCTTTTTTGGATAGGGATTTTCTATGTCAATCATGATATTTTAAATAGGGTCCATTTTATTTCTTCCTTTCTAATTTGTATACCTTTTAATTCTTTTCCTTGCATATTATTGCACTGACTAGGACTTCTAGTACTATCTTGATTGTAAACGGTCAGGGTGAACATCTTTGCCTTTTCTTCAAACTTAGGAGGAAAGTATTCTTTCATTGTTATATAAGATGTTAGCTGTGGATGTTTTGTAGATTCCATTTATCAGGAAGAAGCTCCCTCTTCCTAGTTTGCTAAAAAGTTGGGTTTTTTTTTAATAATGAATGGATGTTGAATTTTTTCAAATGATTTTTCTGCAACAATATGATCTTGTAGCTTTTCTTAGTTTGTTAATATGATGAATTATATTGTTTATTTTATGAATATTGAAATCACCTTGCATTCCTAGTATTAAGCCCACTTGATCGTGGTGATTAGACTTAGTATATATTGCTTAATTCAATTGTTTATATTTTGTTGAAGATTTTGTGTTTATGTTCACAAGAAATATGAATCAGGAGTTTGATTTTCTTGTACTTTCTCTAGTTTGGAGTAAAGCTATCTTCATGAAATGAATCAGAAAGTGCTCCCTCTTCTATTTTCTGGAAGAGATTATATAAAATAGTATAATTTCTTCTTCAAATGTTTGGTAACATTTGTTAGGTTGAAGCATTGAACTCCTACCTGCCTTCCATGGGCTGTAGTTTCAATGTCACTCCAGTTTCAAAATGCTACCTAATAGCCAATATGGGACATGAGCGGTAGTCTAAACCCAGAGTTCAGCTCTTGAAGACTTTGGTATGCTTTCTAAGGTCAGACCCATGCATGTGTAGCTAGAGAGTAAGAGAAAAAGCTAATACACAACTTCAGGGTATTGCTTTCTTGAGCTCCCTCCTCTCTCTACACTCCCAGGTGTTTGTGATTCTCAGAGGTCCCTCTTAGTGGTCCTTTCAATAAAAAACTGTGACTTTAGTTTCCCTACTCAGCCAAACATTCTTGAAAGTGTCTTCCTCCAGAGCCAAGTGATGAGAGGGTAGATAGTGAAAATAAATCAATGGGCATCCTCCCCCTGCTCTCGAGACCACAGTTCTGGTCAAAGGAAAAAAGTGCCCCTGCCACCCTCAGCTTGCTTGAAAGTCAGCCAGAAGGAATTAAAAACAAAACAAAACAAAACGAAACTATCTCACAGGGTGCTCCTTCCCTACTCTTTGGATGGACTAGAAATAGAAATTTTCTCCTGAAACTCTCTGCATGTAATACACAGTTCTTGGTTTCAGGACTCTTTTAAGTGTAGATCAGGAGATACCCGGGGAAAAAGGAATGACCAAATTCACTACTGGTTCCATGGTACATTACTTTCTGCTTTCCTTCCCCAATCCACCACCTGCCACTACTCTCCAGAGTCCTCAAATAGCTGCCCTATGTATTCATTTCAGGGTTTCTAATTAAATCCATATAGGGTGGATCTTGCATATTCAATCTTGACAATAAGCAGAACCACCTCTAAAAAATTAAAAATATAATTATTTTTAATTTAGCAGCATTTTAGTTAGGATATGTTCCTAAAGGCTTAAGGTTTGCTTTGTGAGCTAGTTTTCTGCCTCACCCACACCCGTCTGATAATTCTAAGGATAGAAGAGAATGAAATGACCAAAGTGCAAGTGATAATTAATTTCTCAGAAAAAAAACAAACTTTCTCGTGTATTGAAGATTTAGTAATGAAACAATTATAAATAAAATAGTGATAAGTTTATTGAGCTATGATTTGCAGGTAGAAAGACTAATCCAAACAAAATAACATCAAATAAATGAAGGAATTAAGAAATAATTAGTACGTCAATTCTGCAGGTGAGAACAAGAGAGGAGGGTAGAGAGCTCTCATCAAATATACTAACATTTGTGTTTCTTTTTTCCTTAATAAGTATTTTTCTTTTTAACTTTTTATTTAACTTTATTTTCCTAGAGCAATTTTAGGTCCACAGCAAAATCAAGGGGAAGCTATAGAGATTTCCCATTTACTGCCTGCCTCCACACATGCATAGCCTCCCCCATTATCAACATCCCCACTAAAGTGGTATGCTTGTTAAAATTGATGAACATACATTAACACATCATTATCATCCAAAATCCATAGTTTACCTTAAGGAGTAGTCTTGGTATTGTACTTTCTGTGCGTTGAGACAAATACATAACATGTATCCATCATTATAGTATCATAGAGAGTATTTTAACTGGCCTAAAAGTCCTTCATGCTCTGCCTATTCATCCCTCCCTGTCTGTTCCCACCCCAATCCCTTTGCAACCACTGATCTTACCATCTCCATAGTTTTTCCTTTTCCAAAATGTCATATAGTTAGAATTACACAATATGTAGTCTTTTCATATTGGATTCTTTCATTTAGTAATATACACTTAAGTTTCTTCCTTGTCTTTTCGTGTCTTGATAACTCATTTCTTTTTAGCACTGAAAATAAAGACATCTTGGTTTCTTCCAAGTTTTGGCAATTATGAATAAAGCTACTATAAATATCCATGTGCAGGTTTTTGTGTGGATATAATTTCCATTTCCTTTGGGTAAATACCAAAGGGCATGATTACTATACCGTATTGTAAAAGTATGCTTGGTTTAATAAGAAATTTTCTTTTCTAATATATGTATTCCATGCTTTAAATTTCCCTTTAAGAATTTCTTTTATGGCATCCCACAAATTTTGACAAGTTGTGCTTTTGTTTTCATTGAGTTCAGAATATTTTTCAGTGTCTCCTGAAATTTCTTCTATGACCCATGTGCTATTTAAAAGTGTGTTGTTTAATTTCCGTATTTTGGGGGATTTTCCATTTATCTTTCTGTTATTCGTTTCTAGTTTAATTCCATTGTGGTCTGAGAGCAGGCATTGTATGATTTCTATTCTTTTAAATTGTTAAGATGTGTTTTATGGCCCAGACTGTGGTCTGTCTTGGTGAATATTCCCACGTGATCCTGATAAAAATGTGGTTTTTGGTGGTGTTGGATGAAGTCGTCTGTAGATGTCCATTATATACAGCTGATTAATGGTGTTGTTGAGTTCAACTATGTCCTTGTTGATTTTCTGACTGCTGGATCTGTCCCTTTCTAATAAGGTATGTTGAAGTCTCCAACTATGATAATGAATTCATCTATTTCTCCTTGGAGTTCTATCAGTTTTTGCTTCATGTATTTTATGCTCTGTTGTTAGGCACATACAAGTTGAGTTTTATCTTCTTGGAGGATTGACCCCTTTGTCTTGCAATGTCCTTCTCTATCCCTGATAACTTTTCCTTGTTTGAAGTCGGCTGTGCCTGAAATTGATTTAGCTACTTCGGCTTTTTTTCTTCTTTTTTTTTTTTAATTGAAGCGTAGCTGACAATGTCACATTGGTTTCAGGTATATGACATAGGGATTGAACAAGTGTGTACATTATGCTCTGCTCACCACAAGTGTAGTCATTATCTGTCACCATACAAGGCTATTACAATACCATTGACTGTATTCCCTATGTTGTGCCTTTTATTCCCATGATTTATTCATTCTATAACTGGAAGCTTGTATCTCCTACTTCCTTTCACCCATTTTGCCCATCCCCCTTACCACCCCAGCCATCCATTTACATTTAATTAATATGTGTCTTTATATCTAAAGTGGGTTTCTTTTAGACAGTATATAGTTGGGTCTTGCATTTTCATCTTCTCTCATAATCTCTTTTTTTTAAAGATCTATTTGTTTATTTAAGAGAGAAAGAGAAAAGGCCCAGCGGTGGAAGGGCAGGAGAGGGAGAGAGAAACCCAAGCAGACTCTGCTGAGCACAGAACCTGTCTCAGGGCTCGATCTCATGACCCTGAGATCATGACCTGAGCCAAGACCAAGAGTCAGACATTTAACCAACTGTGCCAACCAGGTGCCCCACTACTGAATTTGTTCATTAGTACATTTAGACCATTGACGTTCAAAGTGATTAGTGATATAGTTGGATTCATATAGACCATTTTGTTACTGGTTTCTATGTATTACCCTTGTTCTTTGTCCCTATTTTTGTCTTCTATTCTTTTTCTGTCTTTTGTGCTTATAACCAAGATTTTATGATTCCATTTTCTTTCCTTTCTTAGCCTATCAGTTAAACTTCTTTTCTTACTTTTTTTAGTGGTTACTCTAGAGTTTGCCATTTACATTTACAACTAAACATAGTCCACTTTCAAGTAACAGTTTACCATTGCATGAGTAGCATGAGTACTTTATAATATCAAAATAATTCTAAATTCCACTTTCTATTCCTTATATCACTGTTTTTATTCATTTTACCTATATATAAATACCTAAGTGTGTATATATATATATATATATATATATATATATATATATATATATGAACAATAACAAAATATAGCAACAATGTGTTTGGTTAGGTATGCTTATGTATTATATATGGATAAAATACTTAAACATATATGCTTATAAGTAATATATATAAAACATAAGCATACTTAATCAAATACATTGTTGCCATTATAATTTTGTGGGGGTTTTTTTTTAAGTTTTTATTTAAATTCTAGTTAACAAACTGAATTGTTGAGGCTGTCTGGTAATTCAACCTAAGTATTCCCTGGATATAGCAGTATCCTCAATGTTCAAAGCTACTCCTTTTTAATATTCTACAGGGTGTTCCAAGACTGTTCTGTAACATTCTTTTCACCTACAGTTTGTCTTCCTCATTTTTTCTTCACAAAGAATAAAACGGAAATACAAATAAACATGTGGTATAGTGTTATAAACAATAAATTATTAAAATACAAAATAAATACATGCATACATAAATTCTAATTTACAGTGTAATATTAGTTTCAGGTGTAAAATATAGTGATTCAACACTTCATACAACACCCAGTGCTTATCAGAAGCGCACTCTTTAATCTCTATCACCTATTTCACCCATCCCCCTGCCCACCTCCCCCCATAACCATCATTTTGTTCTCTTTAGTTAAGAGTCTGTTTCTTGGTTTTCGTTCTCTCTCTTTTTTGTTCCCTTTGCTTGCTTGTTTTATTTCTTAAATTCTGCATATGAGTGAAATCATACGGTATTTGTCTTTATCTGACTGACTTGTTTCACTTAGCATAATAATCAAATACACTGTTGCCATTATTTTTTGAACAAACTGTTTTCTGTCACATCAATTAAGAATAAGTAAAATGGAAGTTTTCATTCTACTTTTCACCTATTGCTTTTCAATGCTCTTCCTTTATGTATATCTGTCTGACATATATTATTTTCCTTCTCTCTGAAGAACTTCTTTTAACATTTATTGCAAGACAGGTCAATTGGCAATAAATTCCCCCAATTTTTGTTTGTTTGAGAAAGTCTTTTTGTCTCCTTCACCTTTGAAGGATAATTTCAGAGTATAGAATTCTGGTTTGGTGGTTTTATTCTCTCAGCATTTCAAATATTGCACTTCACTCTCTTCTTTTTGCATGGTTTCTGAGAAGAAATTAATGTAATTCTTATATTTGGTCCTCTACAGATAAGGTGTTTTTTTCCTCTGGAGTCTTTCAGGATCTTTTTTTTCTTTGATTTTTTTGTCGTTTGAGAATGATATGCCTAGGTGTTTTTTTGACATTTATCCTGCTTTCTGTTCTCTTAACGTCCTGGATCTGTGGCTTGGTGTCTGGTATTAATTTGGGCAAATTCTCAGTCATTATTGTTTCAAATACATCTTTTCTTCCTTTCTCTCTTTTCTTCTCCTTCTGGTATTTCCATTATGCATATGCTACACCTTTTGTAGTTGTCCCACAGTCCTTGGTATTCAGTTCTATTTTTTTCAGTTTGTTAATTTTGACTCTCAGTTTTGGAGGTTTCTATTGAGATATCCTCAAGTTCATTCTTTCCTCAGCTGTGACTAGTCTCTAATAAGCCCAACAAAGGCAGCCTTCATTTCTGTGACAGTGTTTTTGATCTCAGCACTTCTTTTTGGTTGTTTCTTTGGATTTCTATCTCTGTGCTCACATTCCCCATCTATTTTTGTATGCTGTCTACTTTATCCATTGAAAACTCTTAGCATATTAACATAGGTGTTTTAAATTCCCAGTTGGGTATTTTTTTTTTTAAAGATTTTTTATTTATTTATTTGACAGAGAGAGACATAGCGAGAGCAGGAACACAAGCAGGGGGAATGGGAGAGGGAGAAGCAGGCTTCCTGCTGAGCAGGGAGCCCGATGTGGGACTCTATCCCAGGACCCTGGGATCATGACCTGAGCCGAAGGCAGACGCTTAACGACTGAGCCACCAGGCGCCCTCCCAGTTGGGTATTTTTAACATCCCTGCTATGTCTGGTCCTAAGGCTTGCCTTTGTCTCTTAAAACAGTTTAACAGTTTTCTACCTTTTGGCGTGCCTTATTATTTTTTCTTGCTATCTAGGCATGATGTACGAGGTAAAAGGAACTACGATAAATAGGTCTTCAATAATGTGATGATAAGATAAGAGGAGGAGGAGAAGCATTCTATGGTCTTATGATTAGATCTCAGTTTTGGTGAGCCTGAGCCTCTGAACTGTGAACCTCACAAGTTTTGCAGGGATTTTTTCCTTTCTCCCCTTAGATGAGACAGGATTGCTGGAGTGGGCTGGAGTTAGGTATTTCCCTTCTTCTACGTGGAAGGCTAGAGCTGACAAGTGTTGGTTATTTTCCTTCACACAAGTCAGTTAGGCTCTGATCATATCCCAGCAGGTTGGGGTCTCGTTAACTAGTTTCCCCTGAGGGCAGGCGTTGTTAAGAACAACGTGCTTTGGCCTCTTTCAAAATGGTTCCTTTCCCATCCTGATGCCAGAAGTCCAGGAGGTTTTTTCCTGGATGTTTACTGTGGGAACCCGGTCAAGCTCTTGGAGGTAAGTCTTACAATATTGTGGAAGCCTCAATATGAGGAGTCTGAGTACCTCCCACTGGAGTTTTTAATTTTCAGATTTGTCTACCCTGAGCCTCTAGCAATTTGTCAATTACAGTTTAGGTTTTCCTCCCTGAGCACTGGTTCTCCAGGGCCGTTTCCACCATGAGTTTGCTCCAATAAGTTGTGACTCACTGTATTCGCTTGTCTATCTTTATAATTTTGGGGGCAGGATTTTGCCCTGTGAGCTCTACTCTCGTATGGATCCAAGAAGAGTTGTTAATGTTTTAGTCTTTTCAGCTTTTTACTTGTTGTTACGATAGAGTGGTGACTTCCAAGCCCATTATATGTAGACCCAGAAACTGGAAGTCCTCCTTTATGTTTATTGATTTTTAAGATGCTATTGATTATTTAAACTTCACATAATTTAAGTACATTTATGAGGAGTATATTAATTAGAAGGATATTATAAAAAATAATTATAATGTAGATATATTAACTGGAGTGGATTTCAAGGGATCATCTGCCATAGGAATGATTATTTCTAATATACAAAAGATTCAAACATGGAGAAGTGAAGGAAAATAGGGATAAAGAAGAAGTTGATATGATGAAAGACAGTATCAGTGGAAAGACAGGAGAAAGTGAGAGGAGTTAAGAGACAAGAAGAGAAAGAAAGGTATTATTTTTGTACCCTGGGAATTGTGAAATCGGAATGTTAAATTCTCTACAGAAGCAAAAAAATTAAAACAAAAATAATGGAATTCATTCTCTCAAGTGCAAATATAAAAAAATTAAAGATCTCTATTCAGGTTCTCTCATCTTCACTGACTCACTGTTGGAAGGGCCCAAGCATACTTCTCTTTCCTTGGCCTCATCCTGTTCACAAAACTCCTGAGCTCTTAGGACTTGACTGATTGATGATTAAAACCATTTTGTTAATCCTCTTGGCCCTCCCATACATACCTGTTATCTGTTTTCTGGTTTTAGTTTTTAAAACACCTAAATTTTGCTACTGGGTTAAGAGTTTCTGGGTGAATAAATTGAAAAACTTACTAAATGTTTTATAAAAATGTTATAGTAACTTTAGGATTTACCCTATAACTCTTGTGCATTTTGTGAGAAAGTTAACATAAAATAAGATTTCTAAAGATGGGTCTCCACCATAAGAAAATGTTAATTGATCTGCATTATTTGGCCATCATAGTGAACAAAATTTGAATTGTAGTCACACAATCCAGAACATGAGCCATTGCTTTTCAAAAGATTTTCTTTAACTCACAAGTTCCTTTATACAGAATGGAACAATGGAGATACCACCTGTTAATCACATATGTAGCCCTCTGTATACTTAACATAAAACCTGCAATTAGTAAGTTTTTAATAAAATAGACAAAACCTTTTCTCTCACCAATGTTTTCCATCTACCTTGATTACTTTGTTGTCAAATGGGGAAATAAGTGGAAAAGGGTATTTAGAAGTTGTTGTATTTTCAAATTACTGAAGAAATAAGACCCATTCACATCTAGATGAAAGTATTTATAAGCCTAGATATTTTCCCCAATAGTGAACATGCTACACACTCATAAAAGTAATTTTAAGGTGCTCAAATGTGGCAGATAGTCACTAACCTCAACTTGATTCAAATGAAGAAGGAAAAACTGATAGCCATATCAGTTGTGGATATCTATTAGAAATCTGAGCAAATTTTTAGCACAGTTAAACATTATTTTAAAGGTTGCTTAAACAATGCAACAAGTTTACTTAATTAACACAACTCAAATCCTTACAATAGCCAGTCCCTAACAATAGTAAAGGGCTCTTTGGTTGTAGGAAACAGAACCCCCTCAAAAGGGTTCAAATTAAAAGGATGTTTATCATAACAAGAAGAATACTCTCATGGAAGCCAACAGCAGGAAATATAGCCAGGCCTTACATGAAGTAGAAAATTGGCTGGCAGCCAGTCTCTCAAATTCTATCCTTCTAGGGATAATCCATCTTCTCACAGAAAACCAGTTCTCTTTGTAATGTCCTAATTTTTGCTTTTCAGTAATTGTAACTTGCACCAGAATCTACCTGATTATTTTTCTGACATTATTTCTACTCTCCATGAATTTACAGCTCCAATCTTCACTAAATATGCTGATTCAGTCTCTATTTCTGTATTCCGCATTCTTCAGAAAGAGACCTAATTATTTCAGCTTGGATCATTGTCCATCCCTGATCAAATCAACATAGCTAGAAAACTGTAGTTGTATGATACAAAGGATTATCCTTATTGGGACTGTGGGCCAGACCTGACTGAGTTAAAGAGGGTGCATGTGGGAAGAGAGGAACTTCATTTTCAGTTACACTTAAAGTGCATTTCTCTTATCACTTATTTGTGATAGGATATTAAATGACATATTCACCTCATTTCTATTTTCATTTTGTTTCATTGTAAACTATCGGAGTGGGTATTTTTACAGACTTTTAAGTATTTTGAATGCCTGTGCATATAAAGAAAGCATACCTGAGTCAATCATTTAAACTCCCTGGGAGATAAAAATACTGGAAATTGACATCTGGAAGCCACTGTATCAATGTTAAACGGAAGGAATGCTATTTGATCTAATTATGGTATACAAGTTGAAAAACCTATGAATATACTTTTTTTTTTTTGTAATTTGAAACCAAAACAGATAAGGCATATTTTGGCATGTGACACTTAATATTTTAAATATATTTTCCAATTACAGGTCCTCCTTTATCCTTGATATAATTGATATTCAAATAATGATTAAGCAAACACCATTAACTACTTCAGAGTAAGTTCTTCAGATTATTGGCCAAGGTAAGTGATGTCAAAGATACGAAGAAGTAAAAGGAAAAATTAACTCTCTCTAAACTCATCATGTCTCCTCCTGACCTTGCTGACTCTGCTGTAGCCACATAAGTATCCTGGGCCTGTAAGTCTTTCAGAAATCTGAAACCCGGGACACTCTTCCCATGTTTAGACCTCTCAGTGACTATGCCCTAATTGTGAAATTCTCTACCTCTAGATTCCATCATCTTCAGTATTTGTTCTAATTTCACCTTCTAATGGCACCTTTATTCACTGTCCTATTTAAAATTGTAATTATAACCCTTACTACACTGAAATGTCTTCTGCATTATTTTTCTTCATATCATTTATCATTGTCTGATCTACTACTTAAATTTTTGTCTCTCCTGCAACTAAATTATACCCTCTACTGACAGTTTTATCTGTTTTTTCCTTCTGATAAAATCCCAGTACCTACATCAGAGCGTACCTAAATCAAACATAGTAGGTATCCACTAAATATTTGTTGCATGAATGAATGGCTCAGAGGTAAAAGAAAAACCAAAAACTATCTAAATATAATACAACAAATGGCCTTTTAAGGTGAAGGTATGTTCCAATTCAGCCTCACAAACTTGGGGCCACCAGAGACTACTAAGTCTGGCCTTATGGTATGGCATCATGTGCTATCAAATAGGATATGTAGCCTGAAACCAAAATTAAAAGAAAATACAATTTTTAGTTTAAAAAATATATATATTTATATGATAAATGCAAAGCTCTTCAGTTTTATTGGGATTATAAATACACTTCAAAATTTGATGTATACTCCATAATTATGATTGGTAGAACCCTACTGATTCCTATTTGAGATTAGAACTATCACTTTTATGATTTGAGTTGTCTTGGTCTATAAACTTCCTTTGGAAGAAATTCAAAGTCCACTTTAGAATGCAGGTGGAGGGGTCTTAATATTCCAGTCTTCACTCTTCACTTTAAATCATAGGTGTTCTTATAGCTAATAGAATTGACTGTGAAAGAAAATATGCATAGAAAATAGATTTTAAATTTTAACTCTTGCTGGTATATATAGTAATTACACTATATGTGATATATATATATATCATATATGTGGTGAGCATAGGGTTATGTATAGAATTGTCAAATCACTGTTGTACATCTAAAACAATATAACTAAAACAGTATGTCAGCTATACATCAGTTAAAAAAAAAGGTTTTGCTACATAATACCTCTCAAGACATTAAAAAAAAGTGTCTCAAAACAAAGTTGGTCAGTCTTTATTTTGTTTTTTATTTTTTATTGTTTTTCTTTGTGAGCTTTATTCAAGTTTAGTCCAAGCGTGTCTCTGAAATGTTCATTTGGACATTTTGGATACCAACGAGTTTCTTCATTTTTTTGTTTCTTATTTTTAATTCCAGTGTAGTTAACATCCAGTGAGGCTGTCTAGTCCTACACTTTTTTTCATTGGGAGAGTTTCATTACTGATTCAAGTCCTTGCTGGTAATCCATATATTCACATGTTCTATTTCTTCCTGCTTCAGTTTTGTAGATTGCACATTTTTGGTATATAGTTTTTCATAATATTCTGTTATGATTGTTTGTATTTCTATGGTGTTGTTATTATTTCTCCTCTTATATTTGTGATTGTTTGATTACTCTCTCTCTCTCTTTTGATGAGTCTGGCTAGAGTTTTCTCAATTTTGTTGATCTTTTCGAAGAACCAGTTCCGGCTGTCATGGATCTGTTCTATTGTTTTTTGTTTTTTAGTGTCTGTATCTTTTATTTCTGCTCTAACCTTTATTTTCTTCCTCCTGTTTATTTTGGGTTTTGTTTATTATTCTTTTTGTAGCACCTTTTAGGTGTAAAATTAGATTGTTTGAGATTTTTCTTGCTTTTTGAGGTAGGCCTGTATTGCTATAAACTTCCCTCTTAGACCCACTTCTGCTGCATCCCAAAGGTTTTGGGTCATTGTGTTTTCATTTTCATTTGCGTCCATGTACTTGTTGATTTCTTCTTTAATTTCTTGGTTGACCCATTCATTGTTCAGTAGCATGTTATTTAACTTCCACGTATTTGTGTTCTTTCCAGATTTTTTTCTTGTGGTTGACTTCTAGTTTCATAGTGTTATGGTAAGAAAAGATGCATGATATGACTCTGATCTTTTTGAATTTGTTGAGACTTGTTTTGTGGCCTAACATGTGATCTCTTCTGGACAATTTTCAATGTGCATTCATAAAGGATGTGTATTCCCTGTTTCAGTATGGAATATTCTGAATATATCTGTTAAACCCATCTCATCCAAAATATCATTCAAAGTCATTGTTTCCTTGTTGATTTTGTTTGATCTGTCCTTTGATGTAGGTGGGGTGTTAAAGTCCCCTACTATTATTGTATTATTACCAGTTACTTCCTTTATGGTTGTTACTAGCTGCTTTATGTATTTGGGTTCTCCCATGTTGGGTGCATAAATATTTAGTTATTATGTCTTCTTGTTGGATTGTCGCCTTAGTGATTATATAGTGTTCTTCTTTGTCTCTTGTTACAGTCGTTTTAAAGTCTTTTGTGTCCCATAGAAGTATTTCTACACCTGCTTACTTTTCATATCCATTTGCATGATAAATGCTTTTCCATCCCCTCATTTTGAATCTGCATGTTTCTTTAGGTCTGAAATGAGTTTCTTATATCTGGCATATAGAAGGGTCTTGTTTTTTTATCCATTCTGACACCCTATGTCTTTTGATTGGAGCATTTATTTCATTTACGGTCAAAGTAATTATTGTAAGTATGTATTATTGTCATTTTGTTATTTGTTTTATGGTTGTTTTTGTAGTTTTCCTCTGTCCCATTCTTCCCTTGCTCTCTTCTCTTAAAATAAGTTGGGTTTTTTTGTACATACTTGGATTCCTTTTTCTTTATTGTTTGCATATCTATTAGTGGTTTTTGATTTGTGGTTACCATTAGGTTTGAATGTAACATCTTCTGCATTTAGCAGTCTGTATTAATTTGGTCACTTAAGTTTGCACCCACTCTTTACTCCTCACCCCCCACATTTTAGGTATATGGTGTCATACTTGAGATTCTTTTATTTTGTGAGTAGCTTAACTGATTTTACAGATACACTTATTTTTACTGCTTTTTTGTGCTTTTTACTTAGTCCTGCTTATGATATTTCTTTTCTGCTCACAGAGTCTCCTTTTATATTTCTTGGGGCTGCATTAGTGGTCATAAATTCCTTTAACTTTTGTTTGTCGGGAAACTCTTTATTTCTCCTCCTATTCTGAATGATAGCCTTGCTGGATATTCGTGGCTGCAAATATTCCTTTCAGTTTTTTGAATATATCCTTCCATTCCCTTCTGGCCTGCAAAGTTTCTGCTGAAAAATCCACTAATAATCTTATAGAGTTGCCCTTGTATGTAACTCTTTTCTTGTCTCTTGCTGCTTTTAACATTCTATCACTCCTTTTTATCATTTTAATTACTATATGTCTTGGCATGGACTTCCTTAGTTGATTTTTGTTGGGGGATTTCTGTGCCTTCTGGTTTGAAATTCTGTTTCCCAGATTCAGAATTGCAGCTATTATTTCTTCAGATAAATTTTCTGTCTCCTTTTTTTCTTTTTTTTTTATCTTTCTGGGATCCCCATAATGTGAATGTTATTACACTCGATGGAGTTACTGAGTTCCCTAAGTCTGTTCTCATTTTGTACCTTTTTTCTCTAATCTGCTTGGCTTGATTACTTTCTATTGCTCTGTCCTCCAGGTTACTGATTAGTTCTTATCCTTTCTCTAGTCTATTTATTCCACCTAGTGTTTAAATTTCATTTATTGTGTTCCTCATCTCTGATTGGTTCTTTCTTATCTCTTTGTTAAGGGATCTTACTAAGTCATCTCACTAATGCCCTCCACTCTTTGCTCAAGCCCAGTGAGTATATTTATGACCATTACTTTAAATTTTCTATCAGGCATGTTACCTATCTCCATTTCACTTAGGTCTCTTGATGTGGTTTTGTCCTATTCTTTTGTTTGGGACATATTCACCCATCTCATTTTGTTTAATTCTGTTTGTTTCTCTGTGTTAGGAAAGTTAGCTCTATCTCCTGCTCTTGAAAGTAGTGACCTTATGAAGAAGAGGTCCTATAGTACCCTGCATTGCAGTGTCCCCTGTTTACTGGAAACTGGTTCTTCAGGAGTAACTCTTACATGTGTTGTGTGTGCCCTGTTGTGGCTGAGCCATGTTTTCTTTCAGTCCAGTTATCTGCAGTGGCTCTCTTTGCCTGTTGTGGGCAGGATTTGGTCCCTGTTCTGTTAGTGGGCCAGTCTAGGCTGCCTTGGACTTGAGGTGAGTCTGACCAAGTATTTTCTGGAGGTGCAGTATCACCAAACTGCAGGGCACTTTCCCTGTGTTGTCCCCTGAGAAGCTTCATTGGTTGGTAGGGCCTGCCATCAGACCAGCTGTTTGCCTCCAACTTACAGCTAGAGACAGTTTGATTGGTTTGTGTGGTTATTTTTCCCTCTCCCCAGGCAAGAGACACTTTGGAGTAGTGGTGGTCCCTGTTGGGGCTGCTTGCACACTGCCAGGCTATGTCCCTTAGAATGGACTCTGGCCAAGAGTGTATTGGAGGGGGCAGATCTGCAAAGTGTGTGTGGGTGGACCACATGGTTTTTTACATGCATTTGCATGCTGGTTTTCAGAGATTGGAGACTTAATGCTGCAAAACCCCAGGCTCCAGGCCCCAGAAAACACAGGTTGGGAGTCAGGGTTGTGGTGAGGTTTGAGCTGTTCTCTGGGGGAAGGGACCCATGGTGCTGAGACAGGCAGGCCTGGCTGAAAAGGGTGGATCCCCAAACCCCATGGGGCAGGGCACCGTGTAAGCAAGTGAATGTCCACAATGCTGTTTTCTGCAGGTGGCCGTGTGTTTATGCTAGGGACGGGGGAGGAAAGTGTTGCCTCCTTGCTCCTTTATTTTTGGAGGAGTCTCCCAGGATCTCTGTCCTTCCAGGGCACACTCTGAGAGTAGTAAATAGTTCTCTGTCCAGTATGCCCCACGTGTTGTTCAAGCTGCTGTTTCTCTGCTGTATCTCCATAGGCCGTTTGTTCTGCTGTCTCTTTAAGGGCAGGGACTCAGCTTCCTCTGGCCCTCCAGGCTTTCCCAGAACCAAGCACACTGATTTTTAAAATTTCAGGCTTTAAGGCCTGCTACTAGTAAAAACTCATGAAATTTGGCCCCCGGTTTTTCAAAGCCAAATACAATGGGGATTCATCTTCCATGTGTAGGCTTCCCTGTGTCATAGTCTGTTTCTTTCCCTTCTCCATGCCTGTGGGTCCCTCCCTCCCATGGACAGTTCTGTGGTCCTTTTTGCCCCCCACTGTGCCTCCACCCTTCCTGTCCTCTTCCATGTGGCCTTTTGTCTGCATTTACTTGTGGAGTTCATTCTGCCAGCCTTTGGGTCATTTTCTGCATTACTTATACTGATGTGAGTGTTAGCTAATTGTCTCCCTGGAACAAGGTAAGCTTAGGGTCCTCCTACTCCATCTTCCCAGCAATGACCTCATTTGTTTTTTGAATGTGTCAGCATTACAGGTTTGCCATATTTTGAAGTAATTTGAACTCAAATGTGGAGACAGTTAACAAAGGAACCCAGATCTAGGCTGTGTGTTCTCATTACTTCTCTCTTCCTGTCACATGTGGGTTGGTAAAATATACAGAATCTCCAACATTTAGCTGGATGAAAACAATACCTCTCTTGGCTTGTCTTTAATCTGGTGACTAGACCCACAAAGGCACTTTGGCAGCCCCCTTTATGTTTTCATTTCTTTTTCTTGCAAAAAGCAATAAACATTATGCCAGCACCACAAGCCACAGCCTCCAGGGCAATAAATGCAGAATCAAACAAATGAATGGGAAGAATAGAATAAACTATGCTGTCCCAGGGATGGCTATAATTAATGAGTGATTTTAAAAAATAAACGGCTTCTTTCCTTTTTAAAAAAAATGTGATTTTTGAAAGGAGGAAATGGATGAACCATGTATTTCAGAGAGAAAATGCAAACTTGCAGTACTATAGCTTAATACATTTATAAATGCCTCTCCTAATCCTCCCACCACTTATGACCTCTTGTGATGACACAGGCATATTACTTCTGAGTTATAAAAATAGAACCTACATCTTCTTAAATCTGTATGTCCCCAACTTGACTGACTTATTTAAAAGTAGCCTGAGCAATCTGCTAGTAGATTCAGATAGTAATAATATATGGATTAGGATCATTATCCATGACTCTCTAATCTTGCTATTTCAACCTCATGCTTTTTTAACTGAATAGAAGATGCCATTCAGTCAAGAACGAAAGAAACAATACAAAAAAAATCTTGCCATTTCAAAATGCTTATTAAGATAAAAACATTATGTTTACTGGGTACCAGGTATAGAAGTCACCTTTTGGAATATCTTCCAGGTAACAGTGATCCCCCTTTTTGGGAGACTTGTTTATACAAGTCTTCACAAGTTCTAATAAGTTCTCACAGGACAGGGTGCCAGACAACCATGTTAGTACTATCAGGAGTGGACACCATCTCCAAATTGGGCCAGAGTCTTTCTCCTGAGAATTTGCTATTGGGACTGAGGGCCAAGGAATCACTCTCTATATGGTTGGGACTGTAATGTTTGTAGGGAATGTCTATGAGTGATCAAGAGAAACTCTTGGTAGTTTGCAGTAACTTCTAATCTTTCTTGAGATCCAGCTTCATTCTTGTCCTGGAATTCCCATGGCAATGCTGAATTTGTATAACAACTCTCATTCCCACCTTTTAAGTTAAAGTAAATTCTAGCAGGCTTCATTTACTTGGGAAAAATTAATTCTAAACTATGGGATTATGGGGAGAGAAATCAATATACTGTTTATGAAATTATTTGCTCCAACAGGGCCTGTCAAGGTGGAAATTGTTAATTTGATGGGACAAGACAACGTAGCTCTGAAAAACAAAGCAAAAGAAAAAAATGTTATTGGCATAGAGCTCTACAGAGACAGTAAAGGTTGAATTATATCATAGTAAAGTAGACTTAAGTGCTTTTCTCTCCTAAGGGTAGATTTACTCAGACCCTTTGCCTGCGTTAAAAAGAACAGAACAAAGATTCTGCCCAGTGGGTCTTCTGGACAAAAAGAGTACACTTGGCTCCATGACTGTCTTTTATATTTCTGTAATAATCCAGTCCTAAAGTAGTTAGAGGTTACAAGGAGGAGAATTAAGAGTGTAATTTATTCATTCATTCAACAAATCTGTATTTACTGCCTACTATGTGACCAGCGATATACTAAGTACTTGGGATTTAGAGGCAATCTGGATCACCCATGTTTTTGCTAACTGGAAGGAGATAGGCAATGTTCCTGCTCTCCTGGAAGAGAAGAGGGAGTAGAGAGAGAGGGGGAGAGAGGATTTCTGTGGTTTATGTTCAAGAAGATGGCTCTGACTTCAGCTTGACTGATTGTAGGTATTCAGATTATTATCAGTTCTCTCCATCTCTGTGGCTCTATTGTCCTCTGTGTTTTCCTGATAATAGTCTCATTCCATGGGACAGTCAAAATCGCATCAACTTTAGATCCTACTAACACCTATCCACGGTATTAGTCAGCTCCTCCAAGAAACAGGCACCTAAGCACAATTGAATATGCAAGGATTTTGTTAGGGAAAGTGCCTGAGAGAGAGAATTGGGAGGGAACTGGGGAAGAAGGGTAAGCTGTCAGACCACAATGTAAGTCTGACCTGGAAGGAAAGTTAGGTAGAAGTGTTCTAGATTGCTATGTAATCTAAAGAATGTTCATAAAAGGGCCATCAGGGAGTCCTCAAATCGAAGCTGGTTGTTAGAGAACAACTGTGTTTCCCAGGCATGAGTCTACTTTACGTTCATGCTGCATGCCCTGCACAGCATGCCAGTAGTAGAGAGCATGGCCTTGATATAAATGTAGTTAGGGATTTCAGAGTGTAGCGGCTAGGGCAGTTAGCTAATTAAGCTCCCTGTTTCGGAGGTCTGTGAGGTTTATTCCCAAGGAGGTTGAATGATCTCTAAGATAAGAACACAAACTTCCCTCCTACAGTGTCAAAATTAGTACTCCAAAGCTCCCCCTGTCATTTGCTGAACCAGTAGGTTATTTCAGAAACCATAATTCCTGGGATGGGGTCACATGGGGCCCCAAATTGGGTCCCATGATTTCATAACCCCATGTTAATCCATGGAATAGAGAAGAGGTGGTTTCTAAAAGGGATATTACACAGAAAATTTAGTAGATATCCACTAATATGTGTGAGTGTATATATGTATTAATGTATGCATGTGTGCATGTGATGCACCAAGATGTTAGTGCTTTATTTGACCTTTAGTTTTAAAATAAGACAAATGAAATAAACAGTAAGCAACTTGAAGATAAGTTTTCTAAATATAAATCTATAAAATAAAAAGTATTAGTTAAATTTAATATTAAAGTTGAGATACTGGGTTCTCTAATATTACTATACATTTGCATATATTATATCAATCTGTAGTGATATATAGTATATGCATAAATTATATAGAGATTATAAATTGACCTTATCTTTTAAGAAGAGGTGATTTCAGGAGACAGTTTTCCACAAGTCTCTTGCATTTCTGCACATCTTGTGAATCAGAGGCACTCAGAGTTTTTACTCCAGCTTAACTCTTCAAGAACGTTTATATAGCTGAAGTCATGGAAAATAAAAATCATGTCTTCCTCCATAGCAGAGGCTATGTTGGTTTGCTGTCCTGGGTAATAATGATAACATCTTCCTCTGGGGCAAAGGTTGGGCAAGTTTGCTTGCAGCCATTATAAATGATTAGAATCAGCAAAGGGTTTCTTTTTTTTTTTTTTTTAACTTTTTTTATTCTTATGTTAATCCCCATACATTACATCATTAGTTTTAGATGAAGTGTTCCATGATTCATTGTTTGTGCATAACACCCAGTGCTCCATGCAGAATGTGCCCTCCTCAATACCCATCACCAGGCTAACCCATCCTCCCACCCCGCTCCCCTCTAGAACCCTGTTTGTTTTTCAGAGTCCATCGTCTCTCATGGTTCATCTACCCCTCCGATTTCCCCCGCTTCATTCTTCCCCTCCCGCTACCTTCTTCTTCTTCTTTTTTTTTTTCTTAACATATATTGCATTATTTGTTTCAGAGGTGCAGATCTGAGATTCAACAGTCTTGCACAATTCACAGCGCTTACCAGAGCACATACCCTCCCCAGTGTCTATCACCCAGTCACCCCATCCTTCCCACCCCACCCCCCACTCCAGCAACCCTCAGTTTGTTTCCTGCGATTAAGAATTCCTCATATCAGTGAGATCATATGATACATGTCTTTCTCCGTTTGACTTATTTCACTCAACATAATACCCTCCAGTTCCATCCACGTCATTGCAAATGGCAAGATCTCATTCCTTTTGATGGCTGCATAATATTCCATTGTATATATATACCACATCTTCTTTATCCATTCATCTGTTGATGGACATCTTGGCTCTTTCCACAGTTTGGCTATTGTGGACATCAGCAAAGGGTTTCTTAGCTGTACCACAAGCTCCATTCATGCACAGCGTCCACCTGGGACCCTCAGCACTGTTGTCAGGGGACTTGAGGGAAAGAAGGAACTGACACAAGAAGAAGCTCATGCTGCTTGGTGTGCCATGAATAATAAAAGTGCTGTGTTCTTCACCCAGGAGTCTCATGTTACGCAAGTATTCCATGAAATTGTGACAGACTAACGTGTTAGCTTGCGAGTAGGTTGAAATGTCATTCTTCACAGTTCTTAATAGATGCAAGTAAATTAATGAGATTCCAAATATGTAATATACTATTTGTGATAGACAGCAGCTCTATGCATGACTTTCAGGATTTTTAACTGAAAGAAACCTTTAGATCATCTACCTCCCAACTGAATATTCTCCTTGTGCAGGTAAAAGAACACACACTAGGGGCACCTGGGTGGCTCAGTTGGTTAAACGACTGCCTTCGGCTCAGGTCATGATCCTGGAGTCTCGGGATCAAGTCCCACATTGTGCTCCCTGCTCAGCAGGGAGTCTGCTTCTCCCTCTGACCCGCCCCCCTCTCATGTGCTCTCTCTCTCTCATTTTCTCTCTCTCTCAAATAAATAAATAAAATCTTAAAAACACACACACACACTAGAGAGGTAAGCAAAATTGTTCAAAGTAACAAATTGATAAGAATCAGTTAAATTCACCTTCAAGTTTGCTTTATGCCACCCCCACTGAGTTAACCACTGTCATTTAATATGCCAAGGTTAAAAGTAATGAATAAGGTGGCACCTGGGTGGCTCAGTCATTAAGCGTCTGCATTCGGCTCAGGTCATGATCCCAGGGTCCTGGGATCGAGCCCCGCATCGGGCTTCCTGCTCTGCAGGAGGCCTGCTTCTCCCTCTCCCACTCCCCCTGCTTGTGTTCTCTCTCTTGCTGTGTATCTCACTCTGTCAAATAAATAAAATCTTAAAAAAAAAAAGTAATGAATAAAAAATTTGGTACGAATATCAGAGAACACGGGGCACTGAGGACTAGTATTCTTTCAGGGTTCGTATGAATGAATACTAATAGCTACACAAAGTATGTTTTTTGATGCGTATAAGAATCTTCTTTAACTGGTGATCTGGCCTATAGGCACCCAAATCAGAAAGACATTAGACTGTAACAAAATATGGTAGGATGCAGAATTTCTTTCATGTATTAGACCATGTTTAGATTTCTTTCCTATCTTGTTCATAATCTCTAAATCTCTAGGTCATTTTATTTACTAAGGCACTCTAATTTTAAATTCTAAATCATGGTCCTCTTTCATGGATCTATTACCTTGTATTTTCAACTGTTTACTAAAACAAGAATTGGCAAGGTATTTCATTTGTCTTTGTTTTCCCTTGGTCATTATGTACCAGAGCATCTTCTATTTACGTCCAATGAATGTGGAACTAGTTACCTACAACTACACAGACTGCCCCTTATTTGTAATTGAAATCTTGTTTCAAACTTACGTTTGCTGATTCAGCTTCTATTCTTAATTACTCCAATTTTACAACTTAAAAAATATTTGCCTTACTAAAAACTTTCAAATTCAAGACAAGTGACCAAGATAACATAATTAATAAGCAGGAATAGGTTTATCAGCCTTATGCCTGACAAAATGGAACTGGACTTTAAGATAATCCTGCTGCCAGGACAGAGGTTTGAGAGAGAAAACAGTTTAGACCAAATATTTGAACATCTTTGTTTTTAGTAAGGGGAGCCAAAGACACACTGCGTTCAACATTTATTACATTTTCCATGAATTACCCAAAAGAGATGCCAAAAATGTCAGGTCCCATGCAGAGTTATCCACTGTATTTCAATTTTGTTCTCACTGTACAGTATATTAAAACTATTTTTAAAGTGATTTGTATACTTTTAAAAAGATAAATTTTCCTTGCAAGTACCTAAAGAATATTTTTAAAACCTGACCATGAACTGGGGTCCAAAGAAAATCTCAATTTCTAAAAGTAGAAATCAGAGCTTACCTTTGAAGATCACAATGCAAAAAACAGCTAGAAACTTTTTAAAAAGCTAGCAGTAAACATCATCAACAACAGAGACTTTGAAATTTTAACAGTACCCTTCTAAATAAATCTTGGGTCAAATAAATCAGAAATATCTAGATGTTAGGAACAGTAAGAACAGTACATATGCATCCTCTTGGATACATATAAGAGTAAAATCACAGGAAGATTTCAGGGTCAGATGCTTCCATTCAAAAATGAGAAAGTTGAAATTAAATGGGAACTAAGAATCTAAGAATTAAAGACAACAAAGTAGACCAAAATATAGGACTTAGTGAAGATAAAACAGAAATTGGCAAACCTGGTAAATAAGCCCAGTGGTAATTTAAGAAGGGAAATAACATACACAAAGCTTTGGCATATCTGGTCTCATTGAAAGTTAATATGTACAATTATTTTATATTTTAAATCTTCCATCAACATTTTATTTTCCTCAAAGTCTGGTGAAGTTGTGGTATCTTTTGGATTTTTTAAATTGAAGTATGATTAACATACACTGTTATATTGGTTTCAGGTGTAGAATACATGGTTTAGCAATTCTATACATTACTCGGTGCTCATCATATTCTTAATCCCCTTTATCTATTTCACCCATCCTCTCACTCACCCCTTCTCTGACAACCACCAGTTTGTTCTCTGTATTTAAGAGTCTGCTTTTTAAATTTTTTTTCTGTTTGTTGTTTTGTTTCCTAAATTCCACATGTGAGTGAAATCTTAGGGCATTTTCCTTACTCTGCCTTATTTCTTATTTCACTTAACATCATACCCTCTAGGTCCATCCGTGTTGTTGGAAATGGCAAGATCTCATTGTTTTTTTTATGGGTGAATAATAATCTATTGTATGTACATACCACTTCTTTATCCATTAATCATCTATCAGTGGATACTTGGGTTGCTTCTGTATCTTGGCTACTGTAAATAATGATGCAATAAACACAGGGGTGCATATATCTTTTCACATTAGTGGGGGTTTTTTGGATAAATACACAGTAATAGAATTACTGGATCATATGATAATTCTATTTTTAACTTTTTTTTTTTTTTAAAGATTTTATTTATTTATTTGAGACAGAGAGAATGAGAGACAGAGAGCATGAGAGGGAGGAGGGTCAGAGGGAGAAGCAGACTCCCCACCGAGCAGGGAGCCCGATGCGGGACTCGATCCCAGGACTCCAGGATCATGACCTGAGCCGAAGGCAGTCGCTTAACCAACTGAGCCACCCAGGCGCCCTCTATTTTTAACTTTTTAAGAAATTTCCATATTGTTTCCACAGTGGCTGAACCAGTTTGCATTCCCACAACAGTGCATCAGGGTTCTTTTTTTCTCCACATATTCACCAACATTTATTTCTTCTGGTTTTGACTTTAACCATTATTACCAGTGTGATGCTTCATTGTGGTTTTGATTTGCATTACCCTGATGACTAGTGTTGTTGAGCATCTTTTCATGTGCCTCTTGCCCAGCCATCTTTATCTCTTCTTTGGAAACATGTCATGTCCTCTGCCCATTTTTTTTTAATTTAAATTCAATTTAGTTAACATATAGTGTATTATTAGTTTCAGGGGTAGAACATAGTGATTCATCAGTTGCATAAAACACCAGTGCTCATTACATCAAGTGTCCTCCTTAATGCCCATCACCCAATTATCCCATCTCCCCCACCTCACCACCAGCAACCCTCAGTTTCTTCCCTATAGTTATGAACCTCGTATGTTTTGCCTCCCTCTCCGTTTTCATCTTATTTTATTTTTCCTTCCCCTATGTTCATCTCTTCTGTTTCTTAAATTCCACATATGAGTGAAATCATATGATACTTGTCTTTCTCTGACTAACTTATTTCACTTAGCATAATACCCTCTACGTTCCATCCACATTGTTGTAAATGGCTAGAGTTCATTCTTTTGGATGACTAAGTAATATTCCATTATATATATACACATTCCATTTTATACACACACACACACACACACACACACACACACACACACCACTTCTTTATCCTTCATCTGTTGATGGACATCTGAGCTCTTTCCATATTTTGGCTGTTGTGGGTATTGGTGCTCTAAACATTGAGGTACATATGCCCCTTCAAATCACTGTTTTTGTATCCTCTGCATAAATAACTAGTAGTGCAATTGCTGTGTCATAGAGTAGTTCTATTTTTAACTTTTTGAGGAACGTCTGTACTGTTTTCCAGAGTGGCTGTACCAGTTTGCATTCCCACCAACAGTGTAAGAGGGTTCCCCTCTCTCCCCATTCTCACCAACATCTGTTGTTTCCTGAGTTGCTCATTTTAGCCATTCTGACTGGTGTGAGGTGGTATCTCATTATGGTTTTGATTTGTATTTCCCTGATGCTGAGTGATGTTGAGCATTTTTTCATGTGTCTGTTGGCCATTTGTATGTCTTCTTCGGAGAAATGTCTGCTCATGTCTTCTGCCCATTTTTTGACTGGATTTTTTTTGGTTTTGGGGTGTTGTGTTTGGTAAGTTCTTTATAGATTTTGGATACTAGCCCTTTATCTGATATGTCATTTGCAAATATCTTCCCCCATTCTATAGATTGCCTTTTAGGTTTTTTTTATTGTTTCCTTCACTGTGCAGGAGTTCATTTTATTGTAATGCCAATAGTTCATTTTTGCTTGTTTCCCTTCCTTTGAACATGTGTCTAGCGAGAAGTTGCTGCAGCCAAGGTCAAGGAAGTTGTTGCCTATGTTCTCCTCAAGGATTTTGATGGATTCCTATCTCACATTTAGGTTCTTCACCCATTTTGAGTTTATTTTTGTGTATGGGGTAAGAAAGTGGTCTAGTTTCATTTTTCTGCATGTGGCTGTCTAATTTTCCCAACACCATTTGTTGAAGAGACTGTCTTTTTTCCATTGGCTATTCTTTTCTGCTTTGTCGAAGATTAGTTGACCATAGAGTTGAGGGTCCATTTCTGGGTTCTCTATTCTGTTCCATTGATCTATGTGTCTGTTTTTGTGCCAGTACCATACTGTCTTGATGATTATAGCTTTGTAATTGAGCTTGAAGTCTGGAATTGTGATGCCACCAGCTTTGGTTTTCTTTTTCAACATTCCTTCGGCTATTTGAGATCTTCTCTGGTTCCATAAAAAGTTTAGGATTACTTGTTCCAGTTATGTGAAAAAAGTTGATGGTATTTTGATAGGGATTACATTGAATGTGTAGATTGTTCTAGGTAGTGTAGACATTTTAACAATATTTGTTATTCCAATCCATGAGCATGGAACATTTTTCCATTCCTTTGTGTCTTCCTCAGTTTCTTTCATGAGTATGCTGTAGTTTTCTGAGTACAGATCCTTTGCCTCTTTGGTTAGATTTATTCCTAGGTATCTTATGGATTTGGATGCAATTGTAAATGGGATCGACTCCTTAATTTCTCTTTTTGCTGCTTCATTGTTAGGGTATAGAAACGGAACAGACCTCTGTGCATTTATTTTATATCCTACAACTTTGATGAATTCCTGTATCAGTTCTAACAATTTCTGGGTGGAGTCTTTCAGGTTTTATACATAGAGTATCATGTTGTCTGCTAAGAGTGAAAGTTTGACTTCTTCTTTGGTGATTTGGATGCCTTTTATTTCTTTCTGTTGTCTGATTGCTGGTGCTAGGACTTCTAGTACTATGTTGAATAACAGTGGACATCCCTGCCATGTTCCCGACCTTAGGGGAAAAGCTCTCCATTGAGGATGATATTTCCTGTGGGTCTTTCATATATGGCTTTTATGATATTGAGATATGTTCCCTCTATCCCAACATTATGGAGGGTTTTTATCAAGACAGGATGCTGTATTTTGTCAGATGCTTCTGCATCTATTGAGAGGATCATACGGTTCTTATCCTTTCTTTTAGTAGTGTGGTGTATTAAGTTGATTGATTTGCAATGTTGAACCAGTGCTGCAGCCCAGGAATAAATACCAATAGGTCGTGGTGAATAATCCTTTAAATGTACTGTTAGATCTTACTAGCTAGTATCTTGTTGAGGACTTTTGTATCCATGTTCATCAGAAATATTGGTCTGTAATTCTTTTTAGTGGGGTCTTTGTCTGGTTTTAGGATCAAGGTAATGTTGGCTTCATAGAATGAGTTTGGAAGTTTTCCTTCCATTTTTATTTTTTTGGAACAGTTTCATTAATTTGTGTTTTGATCTTTATTATTTCCCTTCTGCTGGATTTAGGCTTTATTTGCTGTTCTCTTTCCAGCTCTTTTAGGTATAAGTTGAGGTTGTGTATTTGAGACTTACTTCTTGAAGAAAGCCTGTATTGCTATATACTTCCCTCTTAGGGACCACCTTTGCTGCATCCCAAAGATTTTGAACTGTCATGTTTTCATTTTCCTTTGCTTCCATGTATTTTTTAAATTAGTTAATTTCCTGGTTGACCCATTCATTCTTTAGTAGGATGCTCTTTAACCTCCATGTATTTGTGGTCATTCCAATTTTTTTCTTGTGGTTGACTTCAGGTTTCATTGCATTGTGGTCCAAAAATATGCATGGAGGATCTCAATCTTTTTGTACGGTTTGAGTCCTGTTTTGTGACCTAGTATATGATCTATTCTGGAGAATGTTCCATGTGCACCCAAAAAGAATGTGTATTCTGCTTTAGGATGAAAGTTATGAATATATCTGTTAGGTCCATCTGGTCCAGTGTGTCATTCAAAGCCCTTGTTTCCTTGTTGATCTTCTGCTTAGATGACCTGTCCATTGCTGTGAGTTGGGGGTTAAAGTCCCCTACTGTTACTGTATTATTATCAATGAGTTTCTTCATACTTGTTATTAACTGATTTATATATTTGGCTGCTCCTAGGTTAGGGGAATAAATATTTATAACAGTTAGATCCTGTTGGATATACCCTTTATTATGCTATAGTGTCCCTCATTTCTTATTACAGTCTTTGGTTTAAAATCTAGTTTGTTTAATATAAGAATGGCTACTCCAGCTTTCTTTTGATGTCCGTTAGCATGATAAATGGTTCTCTACCCCCTCACTTTCAATCTGGAGGTGTCTTTGGATCTAAAGTGAGTCTCTTATAAGCAGTATATCCATGGGTCTTGTTTTTTGGTTTTGTTTTGTTTTATCCATTCTGATACCCTTTGTCCTTTGATTGAAGCATTGAGTCCATTTAGATTCAGAGTAATTATTGAAATATATGAATTTAGTGCTACTGTGTTACTTGTAAAGTCACTCTTCCTATAGATTGTCTCTGTTGCTTTCCGGTCTTTGTTACTTTTGGTCTCTCTATGCTCAGAGGATCCCCTTTAATATTTCTTGCAGGGCTGGTTTAATGTTCATGAATTCCTTTAGCTTTTGTTTGTCTTGGGAACTCTTTATCTCTCCTTCTATTCTGAATGAAAGCCTTGGTGGATTAAGTATTCTTGGCTGCATATTTTTCCCATTTGGCACGTTGAATATATCATGCCAGCCCTTTCTGGCCTGCCAGGTCTCTGTGAACAGGTCTGCTGCCAGCCTTATGTGCCTACCCTTATAGGTTAAGGACCTCTTGTTCCGGGCTGCTTTCAGGATTTTCTCTTTATCTTTGTAATTTGCAAGTTTCACTATAATATGTCATGGTGTTGACCTATTTTTGTTGATTTTTGAGGGGAATTCTCTGTGCCTCTTGGACAATTTCTGGGTGGAGTCTCTCAGGTTTTATACATAGAGTATCATGTTGTCTGCTAAGAGTGAAAGT